>NC_052149.1:215681363-215893863 GCF_902713615.1 Scyliorhinus canicula | reverse complement strand
TGAACCCAGGTACCCAGAGAATTAGCCCAGACCTCTGGATTACTAGTTTAGTGATTTTACCACCACACCACATTCCATGGTCATAAGGATGCCCAAGTAACAAGGCATTCGAAATGCACGGGGCATCACAAAACTGATGTGGAACGATGCATGGGAAATTGTCTTTTTGGTTGGTCGAATTATATGGTTAGTGTGAGCCCAGGAACTTGCCAGGATAATAATATTCTTTCTTTTAAAAATATTTTATTGGAGGCATTTTCAAATATATACATAACAAATAAGAAAAACAAAAAAACAACTGCAGCAACAGTAAACAGCCAAAACCTCCGTACACCCCCCCCCCCCCCCCCCCCACCCGCAAAAAATCTTGGGAAGTCAGGAGGTGAGTTACTCACTGCAAGATTCCTAGCCTTTGAAATGCCCTGGTAGCCACAGTAGTAATGTGGCTAGTCCAGTTCAGTTTCTGATGGTGATTGTGGGGGATTCAGCAATGGTAATGCCATTGAATGTCATGGGGCGATGGTTATATCCTCTCTTGGAGGAGATGGTCATTGCCTGACACTTGTGTGGCGTGAATGTAAATTGCTTCTTGTCAGTCCAAGCCTGGATAATATCCAGGCCTTGCTGCATGAAAAAGAGGTCAGGGAGTTGCACGACTGGTTAAGGAGAATATCTCAGCTATACTGCGGGAGGACACATCGGAGGGCTCATACAGCGAGGCAATATGGGTAGAGCTTAGGAATAGGTAGGGTGCAGTCACATTGTTGGGATTTTACTATAGGCCTCCCAACAGCAAGCGGGAGATAGTCAAGCAGATATGTAGGCAGATTTTGGCAAGGTGAAAATGTAACAGGGTTGGAGTAGTGGGTGATTTTAACTTCCTCTATATTGACTGGGACTCACAAAGTGCAAGGGATGTGGATTGGGCAGAGGTTGTAAGGAGCATCTAGGAGGGCTTCTTGAAACAGTATGTGGATAATCCAAATAGGGAAGGGGCCATACTGGACCTGGTATTGGGGAATAAGCCCGGCCAAGTGGTCGATGTTTCAGTAGGGGAGCACAATTCAGTTAGCTTTAAGGCACTGATGAATAAAGATAAGTGTAGTCCTCAGGGGAAGGTGCTAAATTGGGGGAAGGCTAATTATGACAATATTAGGCAGGAACTGAAGAATATAGACTGGGGGCAGATGTTTGAGGGCAAATCAACATCTGACATCTTTCAAGTGCAAGTTGGTAAGAATTCAGGACCGGCACGTTCCTGTAAGGATGAAGGACAAATATGGCAGGTTTCGGGAACCTTGGATAACGAGAGATATTGTGAGTCTAGTCAAAAAGAAAAAGGAAGCATTTGGCAAAGCTAGGAGGCTTGGAACACATGAAGAAAGTGTGGAATATAAGGAAAGTAGAAAGAAACTTAAGCAAGGAATCAGGAGGGCTAAAATGCATCAAGAAAAATTATTGGCCAGCAGGATTTCGGAAAATCCCAAGGCTTTTTATACATGTGTAAAGAGCAAGAGGTTAGCCAGGGAGAGGGTTGGCCGAGTCATGAACAAGGGAGGGAATCTATGCATGGAACCAAAGGAAATGGGCAAGGTATTAAATGAGTATTTTGCATCAGTATTCACCAAAGAGAAGGACTTTGTGGATGATATGTCCGGGAAAGGGTGTGTAGATAGTTTGGGTCATGTTGAGATCAAAAATACTGAGAGAGGCAAGGGAGGAAATTGCTGGGGACTTGAGAGAAATCTTTGTGTCCTCACTGGCCACAGGGGAGGTCCCAGAGGATTGGAGAATAGCCAATGTTCTTCCTTTGTTTAAGAAGGATAGCAAGAATAATCCAGGTAATTACAGGCCGATGAGTCTTACGTCAATGGTCGGGAAATTATAGGAGAGGATTCTTCAAGACAGGATTGACTTGGAAATAAGTGGATGTATTAGCGAGAGGCAACATAGTTTTGAGAAAGGGAGATCGTGTCTCACTAACTTGATCGAGTTTTTCGAGGAAGTGATGAAGATGATTGATGAGGGTAGGGCAGTGGATGTTGTCTACATGGACTTCAGTCAGGCAGTTGACAAGGCAGACTGGAACAGAAGGTGAAGTCGCACGGGATCAGAGATGAGCTGGCAAGATGGATACAGAACTGGCTCAGCCATAGAAGACAGAGGGTAGTAGTGAAAGCGTGCATTTCTGATGGAGGGCTGTGACTAGTGGCGTTCCTCAGGGATCAGGACTGGGACCATTACTGTTTGGAAAATATATAAATGATTTTGAGGAAAATGTAACTGGTTCGATTCGTAAATTTGCGGACGACGAAAAGGTTGGTGGAATTGCGATTAGCGATGAAGACCGTCAGATGATATGGCAGAATATAGATCGGTTGGAGACTTGGGCAGATGGAGTTAATCCGGTCAAATGTGATGTAATGCATTTGGGACGCGGGGTAGCACGGTGGCACAGTGGTTAGCATTGCTGCCTACGGCACTGAGGACCCGGATTCGAATCCCGGCCCTGGGTCACTCTCCGTGAGGAGTTTGCACATTCTCCCCGTGTCTGCGTGGGTTTCACCCCCACAACCCAAAGATGTGTAGGATAGGTGGATTGGCCACGCTAAATTGCCCCTTAATTGGAATAAATAATTGGGTACTCTAAATTTAAAAAAAAATAAAAAATACATTTTTAAAAAGAAGGCAGACGCATGCTTACCTTCATCAGCCGGGGCATTGAGTTTAAAAATTGGCAAGTCATGTTGCAGCTTTATAGAACCTTAGTTAGGCCGCACTTGGAATATAGGCCATGATTTTCCAAAATCCCGACCAAGTGTTGACGCCGGCGTAAACACCGGAGTGGTGCACGCCTCCTGGCCCAGCGATTCAGCGGCCCTCAGGGAGCCAGCACAGCGCCGGAGTGCTGTGCGCTGCTCTGGTGCCGAAAGGCGGCCCTGCAATGCCAGCGCGGGTCCGCGCATGCGCGCGATGGCCATCTCCGCTCCGGCGCATGCGCGTGGTGGCTGTTCTTGCACTGGCGCCGGGCAACATGGCGGAGACCTACACAGGCCCGCCTGGAAGGAGGTAGGCCCCCTCCAGATCGCGGGTGCCCTCCGATCGGTAGCCTCCAATCGCGGGCCTAGACGCCGTGGAGGGCCCCCTCCCCCCGGAGTCTGATCCCCGGCAACCCCCCCCCCCCCCCCCCCCCAACCAGGACGGCCACAGGTCCGAGCTCGCGCCAGCAGGACTCAGCAGAACGTGGCGGGAATTTGGCCGGTCGACAGCGGAGAATCACTGCGGGGGCATCTTTCAACGGCCCCCGACCAGTGCCGTGTCGACCGCACGGGCACAATTGCCGCCGATTCTCCGGTCACCCGGCCATAGTGTTCAATTCTGGCCACCACACTACATTGGTGAGGGTATAGAAAAGATTTACCAGGATGTTCCTTGGTATGGAGGGCATTAGTTATGAGGAGAGGTTAGCGAAACTTGATTTCTCACTGGAACAACGGAGGTTGAGGGGCGACCTGATAGAGGTCTTCAAAATTATGAGGGTATGGATAGAGTGGATAGTCAGAAGCTTTATCCCAGGTGGAAGAGTCAATTACTCGGGGACATAGGTTTTAATTGCAAGAAGCTAAGTTTAAAGGAGATGTACGAGACAAGTTTTTTACACAGAGGGTAGTGGGTGCCTGTAACTCACTGCCTGGGGAGGTAGTGGAAGTAGATACGATAGTGACTTTCAAGGTGAGTCTTGACAAATACATAAATGGGATGGGAATATAGGGATATGGTCCCCGGAAGGGTAGGGGGTTTAAGTTCAGACGGGCAGCATGGTCGGTGCAGGCTTAGAGGACTGAAGGGCATGTTCCTGCGCTGTAATTTTCTTTGTTCTTTAGCAAAGCGCTACGTGACATCTGGTGGTTGTGACAGGTGCTATATAAATTCAACACCTTTTTTTGCTGTTTGTAGGAGCTATCTGTGTGCTAATTGGTTGCTGCCTTTACTACATTACGACAGCGATAAACAAAACTTCAAAGCTAGTCACTGAAGCATTGTCACTGAAGCACTTTGGCATGTTTGGAGGTTGTGGAAGATGCTGAGGAATAGCCAGTTGTTTCCTTTGTCTTTCCTGTACTTACGTATCAGCCAAAGACAGAGAACAGGTTAAATGTTCCTGTCTTCACCTGAGGAAATGTGCAAACAAAAGTGGAAGAGAACATCTCCAAAATGTAAAGACTAATTAAGCGAAAGGTTAAAAACATTTTGTGGAAGAATATACATTTGACAGCCGACGATTTCACAATCACAGGTGTGCATTTGCAATACAAACAAAGGCCATAGTTTAATAGTCTTTCTCTGATGTGTGTTTATTAATTTGCATTTCAACAGCTGTTCTTAAAATAGTGTCCAAATAGAGGATCGCAAATGGTCAGGTAAACGATGGGATTAACAATTCCACCAGCAAGAGTTGGTTTGCTCACACATGGAAATATTAATCAGGCCCTGCAGTCAATCATCTGCTCTGTTTTCTGCCCTGCTTTTTAAATTACTTCGAGCCAAATCTGTTTTATAATTATGTATTTTTATTTTTATTCGACCATGGAATGCTTCTCATCCCTATACCCAATGTGATTATGTACGATGATTCAGAAATGCCCTCAGTGGAAAGTAACTGGAGGATCCAAGGGTTTGCGAGCTACATAATGCTGCAGCATAGTGCAACACAGCTTTGTGCTAAATTACTGAAGACAACAAAAAGATGTGTTTATGCCAGGTCTTTTCCTCTTTCTAAACATTTTGGACACTGCATGTCATGGAGGTAATTGGCTTGGAAAAGAGAGAGAGGGCTTTGCTTTATGACAAATGGCTATGTCGCCAATTTTATACCTAACTTAATCAGGCTGTGCAAAGGAAAATGCTCCAAAAAATGTTGAAATCAATTCATGAAATTGAAGAGTTGCAGAATGAGGGTGAATGTCCCTCGGAAGTCCTGAAATTTCGGGAAGAATATGAATCATCCGGGTTTCAACTCCATGCAAAACTCTTCTGCTCATACCCCTGCCGAAGTCAAGGGTGTAGTCGTGGGGTCTGGTACAGAAAGGGTTAATGTAGGGCTGAGAACTGTACTGCCCAGACAATGTGACCCAGAGGCAAGATGCATCTGGAGATGGATAGAGCTGCGTAAAGACCAAGATGGTAGTAAGCTCCATTCCTGTACACGCCACTGAAAAGATGTTAATAAACACTTGCAGTTAACATACTCTCATTAACGAAACTTACTTCATGGTGTCCGAAGCAGGATTCTCCATGGTGGCAGCCCAGGATTAGAACCACCATCCCCACAACAATGCTGAGAAACTAAGAAAAAGGACACCTCAACGATTCTGCACTGAACCTAACTCCCAACCGAAGCTACAGACCAGTGTGCTAAAGCTACAAGGAATGCTGGAACCTGGTAGCAGTTGTGCACCATTAACACCAATAAGCAGAGGTGAGCATGTTACTCAACCAGGGGTGCACTGCGTGGATGTTGGGTGGGGAGGGTGGGGGGGGGGGGGGGGGGGGGGGGAGCGGGTCCCTCCAATAGTGCATTCAGGCTGGAGGGGGAGGTTGGGGATCACTTCAGGACCCTTGGAGATCGGGACGCCATTTTTGGCATCACGATTTTTCACTACAATGGGGAGTTTGGGTGAGCAAAACAGGGTTGTGTGCGGCTTGACAGCGCATTCCCGATTCAGGCCTCTTATAAAATGCGAGTCACGTTGAATAGCCATGTATTTCTCGGCACGCTCGCAATGGGGCTATGTTCCTTTTTGGGAGAATCGTGCCCAAACACTTGGGAGGGATGTAGTAGCAAGATGCAAGATGTTCTACATCCTTGGTTAATGTGGAATTGAGTACAGTAGAACCCACACAGTGGTGTAAAAAGGCACATGACCCAGAATCGGGGTCAGTCACGAGATGGATAGGGTTGGATAAAGACTGGAGTCAGCTCCATAGCTGTGCCCTCCACTGTAGATATGTACATCATTATGAGTTGTTGATAAGACTTGTTTTTAACACACTCTCGACTACAAAGCCTACTTCATGGTGTCCAAAGGAGGATTCTCCAAGGTGGCAACATCAGGATTGAAACCCTCGCCCTCACAAGTATGCTGCAAAATTCTAAAAAAGGACACCTTCAACAGATTCTGCACTGAACCGAACTCCCAACCAAAGCAGCAGAGACTCAAAAAACACACCAGGAAAAAAAAGAAAAAGTTCCAGAGGCATCAGAGTGTGGAAGCAAGCAAGAAAAGGTCGAAGATTTCCTCAAGCAGAAGACTCCATTGCATCCTCCTTTGAAGTCTCACTTCAGCAAGCAGAGCTCGCAGTCTGCAAGGGTGAGATAAAAAAAATTAACTTCCAGGTCAGCTGGTCCGAAGAATCGCCTTACAAATCATTCAGTCTGAAGCTCCGTTTGAAAGCAACCGGTCGCAAAGCACAATCCCAGTCTGCTAAACTCAAAATCCCTGGCTCGCAAAACAAACGCATTAGTAATTGATTTTGTCCATTCCAGGTGCATGTAACTGTCCAATAGCAAGCCCCGCAGTTCTTTTCCACGAGTCCCGACTCGTAACACGACACTGCTGAATAAATCAAGTCGGCAGTTAGCCAACTTATACCACCACGGCGCTCCCTTCTTCTTCATGTAGTAACGTGTCACCACCATTTTGAAAAGCCCACCAAAAGCCGACAACCCCATGAAGATCCTTTGTTCAGCGATTACAGGAGTAGACAAGTTGGAAGCCAGTAATCTCTTAAAGCTGTACTCACACTTTTTATAAATCATCAAAAATGCATGAAAATTCCTCACTTCCAGCTCCACTCAGTTTTACCCATGGCCCACAGCGGTCACAGAATTGAAGTCTTTGGAGGAGAAGATTTTTTAGATACAGCACTGATCCAGGAGTGCGATCCAATGGCCACGGTGCACCAGAAAAGCCGCTCGCTGGAGTGCAGCATGGCCGATAAAAGCCGGGGGAACCCGCTGCCGGGATCTACCCGGCTCGCAATGCCTCGTGACATCCAACACCATCTTGCGAGACATTGTGATGTAAATCCCAACCACTGTGCACGGGATGATTTTTGGGAAAATTGGCATTTTAGAGCGAGACAGCTTGGCTCACTCTAATGTGCAGATTCCCAAGGCTTTTGGATTCATCCCCTATGCCTCAGGGAGCGCCGTTCAGCACTAATCCCCACAAATGGGGACCAGACGGAACAGCACTCGTGAGGGTCTCCCAGGGGATCAGAGGCCCCCAACTGCATGACCTTTTGGCAGAGTGGTGCCCTGGCACTGCTGGTGCCACTTGGGTTCCAGCCTGACACTTTCATGTTGGCACTACCAGTTGGCATGGGCACTGCCAGGGTGTGAGGTTGGCACTGCCAAGGTGCCAATCAGGTATTTTTTATGTGCACACGATCGAGCCGGGTGTGCCCTTTGTTGGCGTTGGGGCAAGGGGTTTTTTGTGAGGTGTTGGGGGGGCCAGGACACTCTGATAGTGTTTGGGTTGGGGGCGGGGGGGTCAGGGATCGCTTCAGGGGCCTCGGAAATCGTAATGCCATTTAAAAATGGCAACCCGATCTCTCGCTAAACTGGGGAACTCCGGTAAGCAGAGCACCCCACTGTACAAAACGGGGCTACTTGCGGCCTCGACCGACGTTACGCATTCACTCCCCACATACAACGCAAATCGCAATAAATAGCCATGTGTTTCCCGCACTGTGAGCACTGGGAAAGACGCAGCTTAACACGCTCGCTATGGAACTTTGTTCCCTTTTGGGAGAATTGTGCCCCAGATTTCAGAATATTCTGTAGACCTACAAGCTAGAAACTTACCCAGGGCAAGGCAACCCAGCTACCCAAACTGTCTGAACTACATGATATACACAGGGGCAATTCTGAGGGGGGATCACATTTGAAGGGGCGGAAACCAATCCTCAGTCCACCATATCAAGTCACAAAAAATGCCGAGACCCTGGCAATCCCTGAACAGCCCAGCAGAGCAACCTTGCCAGTGCTGCAGTGCGACACACTCTCACAGGAGAGATCAACAGAACTTTCGCCAACTGAGGGCTAAATTAACACCACACAGCTTGTAAACATTCCAAAAGGTAGAAACAATTATTGAGATTAATCCAAGTGGAGATTGAATCCCTTCACAATCATGTTACTGATTTAATTTGGAGCTGAAGAAAGGCTTACTGTGCTCTTTCTTCAGCTTTTTCTCAAGCTATGGCTCTGTTGTCAGTCCATTTATCTCTGAGTTAGAAGGTTGTCGGTTCAAGTCCCAGTCCAGAGACTTGAAGCCAAAATCTTGGCTGATATTCTGTTGCAATACTGATGGAGTGTGGCAATGTCAAAAGTGCCATCTTTCAAACGAGGCATTAAACAATCAACTCTCTTGGGCATTTGTAAAAGATCCCATGGTACGGTATGAAGAAGAGTATTCTCTGCATTGTCCTGGTTAAGATTTATTTCTAAAACAGTAGCACTCAAAATAGAACAGCTGGCCAATGCAATCTGTGGGAATATGCTATACACCAATTACCTCCCTCCTTTCCTAATTTACAAGAGTCACAGTGCTTTAGAAGTACTTCATAGGCTGTGAGTGCTTTGAGATGTCCTGATGTTGCAAAATGCACTGTGTAGGCACATGTCCTTTATTTCCTGAGCCTCAGGCCTGGGCATAAGTCTAATTTTATCATTGGCAGAAGAGCGAGGCAGCCTCTAATCCACCCTGGTGCAGGGAGACTGCCTTCAGTATGAAAATGACACAGTCCCTGCAATTTTGGGTCTTTTTCTGTAGATGTGGAGGCCACTGGCTCACATTTCAATCAGAGGAGAGGGACTCCTGTAATCGTGGGGCTTTATTTTTCACTGAGTGCTCACTAGACCTGACCTGGGTACATTTGCTGGGATAATGTACAAGGCAGTTTATCCTGCTTTTAACTTGTACTAATGACCTACTTGCTTGCCAGGACAGTGAGGAGGAATACTTAATCACCCTGGAAAGCCCATGAGGGTAGTTAGTGTGAGAAATAGAGTTATTGGAATGTACCCCCTGAGATTAGGGTTAAGAAATACTGTCGGAACAGAATAAAGGGAGCTATAGTTCACATTTAATTCATCAGATTCCTTCGCTGGATATGTTTGGTATTGAAAGAAACAGAATGGAAGCGAGCTGAAGTTAACCCATTCTATTATCTAACAGAGAAGTAACCTTAACAATGCTCCAGCTCTGACATTCTGCAGCTTAGTGATCACAACTTTGCCCAAAGAAACAAGATCACATATTGCAAAATGTATTCTCTGCTGTTATTTGACCTGCTAACCACTCGCACAATGTGTATGTCGTCAGTTTAGCTTTATGCACTGTGCAAATGCAATGGGTGTTTTTGCCTGGTTAAATGATAGCAAGAGGTCAGAGCTTTTACAACTCAGCTTTTTGTCTGATTAGAGAACACAAAAATGTGGATGGCATTCCACGATCCTGCTGTATCTAGCGAAACTTGATCCGGCGAAAAGTAGACCATTGTCATTATCAGTCCACATTTGCGTGGATCACATTTTGTGTAATCAGCCTCTCACTGTTGTGGCCACTTGCTGATTATAGTCTGAAATCACCCCTTTAGTCCTTTGATAAACCACTCAGGATTTGTTTTCTAGAAGATGGATAGCCCGTTATTACCTTTTTACAGAGATTTACATTCTCAGATTTGAAAGAACAGTGCCACCCAGTAAAAGGCATAGAACTTTACCGAAACTGTGGCACTAACATAATTCCAATCACAGTGCAATTGTTGTTGCACATTAAACCACAAGCGTGTGCATGAAGAAACAGGCGTGGCATTAAATATTCAGTCGGCAGTATCATGGACTTTTTTCTAGTGTCTTTTCTGAGTGAGCTGTTCCAGTTTGTGCCTGAATAGCCCTCCCTGTATGAAAGCTATGAATCTTTAAAGCTGTTTGGATTGCAGGCCCCTTCCGTATGCAAGAGTTGGCAAAGAGTCTCCTTCCAGTTTAATGCTTAGGATGGATTTCTTACACTTGTATGAGGAAATAGTAGTTCAGGTTCACAAAGCCACTATCAGCGATTTTCATCAGTCACCAAAGCTGCAGGAATCTGATTTTAAATTCTCTTCTTTCTAGCTGTGAACGGGGCTTGAAGTGTTCTGAACAAACTCCATATATAATAGAAAAAGAACTGGTTGGCTGGCAGATGACTGTTGGCAATAATCCAATCAATTGGGAACATCATTGGACCTTCGTTTTCAGGCAGTTGGCATATTTTATGCTGCCTGCCGCCAGTCTAAGGGTAAAACATAGTGGAACCAAAATATTCCAAGGTTGCAGTCCTGGTGCCTTGCAGCACTTGTTCTGTGGCATGGTCAGTGGAGGCTGGAAGATGCATACTATTAGTGCATTCCTGCATGCCACAGAAACATTTGCTTGGTTAGGCCGGGTGGTGGTGTCGTGTATGGATGGGAGAGGGGAGAATGTGGTGCAAGGGAGGTGGGGTGCAATACCCAAGCCCTCCTTGACCACCTGAGCCTGAGAGTTAATCTGCACTCAGGAAAAAAAGAAACGTCAACTCTTTCTGGCTCCAGGCTCTTTTTCTGGCCTGGACACATCACTGATGAGGTCCATCCTGTCCTCACCACCACCAACATTTAACTTAGCACGCTGGCCACCATTACGATGCTTGATCACATGGAAAGCTGAGGACCAGGAATTCCCAGTTTTGGAATTCTCTGCCCTGACATGTCGTTTTCCTTGGAAGGCAATGATGGATGCTCCAGCTGTTACACAGTATTGAGGAATCTTCCAGACATGGGTCTCCACCCTTATTCTGAGGGCCCTGCCAGTTCTTTTGTTCAAATTACAACAAAATTACCAGTAGAACTGAGGGCAAACATGGAGGGGGTTTTGCATTTATTTTTGGTGTGTGTTTCTGAGGCAAAAATGTGTTTTATTTTCTGCTTCAATGAGCACAAACATTCATCCAGAGATTTCTTTCTCCTGTAAGTAGAACTGGTTCAGTAATGATGTCATTGAATGGTGGAACAGACGAGAGTGGCAAAATGGCTGTCTCTTATTCCCATTTTAATCATTTTTTGAAAAACGCTCAACAAGATGTAAACCAATCCTCCTTGTTTAATTTGATTGCATTGCAGATACCAAGGGTGGCGCGACAATGAAACTGTAGACGTGTGTGTGACTGGAGTGAGTTCTGCAGCAGAGTAACCTGCAACTTCAGGTAAGGCAAAATCAAAATGGCTAATGGGGGGGTGGGGTGGGGGTAGGCCGTGAATGAATAATTATAGTACTGTCTATGCTAATGTCTTTTTTGCATTCAGATATTGTTTTTCACTCAAGTTTCAAAATGAAGTTCAACAAATGTTGAACAAGGCAGCAAGTGGTCTATGCGTGATCTAATGTATTTTGCCAAGGGACCGTTATTCTGCATTTTTGTGTAGAATTTTTAACACAGAAGCCACTCAGCAAGTCAGTTCTAGTCTTTATGCTTCACTTGAGCTTCCCCCCAACCTTACTTTTTCACACCGTATCAATACATCCTTCTACTTCCTTCTCTCCTCATGTGTATATTGAGCTCTCAGTTATATGCATCAATGCTATTCACATTAGCTACTTCAAAGTTTCAAATTTTCCAATCCTTCCATTCATTCATGGGATGTGAGCATTGCTGGCAAGGTCAGTGTTGGTTGTGCAGCCCTAATTGTCCTTGAGAGTGGTGAACAGACTGCGCCATACTCACAGGAAGCACAGGTCATGGAATCAGGGCTGGAGTTTTGTAGCTCAAGTTCAGACTAGCTCCCTCCAAATCTGGTTTTCTGCTCAGCTCATAGATCGCAGAATTAGACCTGCACAGCCTCAGCCCAGGTTTCTGTCCATTTGTATTTTTTCTTTTCCTAATCCCCACAAGTTTTTGTTCCAGCATTCATTCTTTCCTTGAGGTTTCACAAGCAATCATGGGCCCTAGCCCGTCAAGAAAGCGGTGATTCTTCACATGTAAATCTGACGAGTGAATGCAGGTGCACAGTTTAATTTAATTTCCACCTAAATTTAACACCTACGCACTTTTATCAAGGTTGATTGAAGTTGCCAAAGTCAACCACATTAAACCAGAATTCTCCTTATGGGCAAAACATGGGGTGAGATCTTCCAGCCATTTCTGCTGGGGAGATTGTCCTGTCCCACCCACTACGCCCTCCCTGCGGCAGGTTCCCCAGCAGCTGAATGGGTGAGCCATGCAAAATACTACAGACATCCTGCTGGCGACCAGTGGTGAGCCGTCTCTACTGCCAGAAAACACGCTGCGGGGCGGCCATATAATCCTGCCAATAGTCCTGAAAGAGGCTTGATTCTTTAATGTTTGGGAATAATGGGAAATCCTTTTAGAATTCGAAATGGTGGGAATCAGTTGCACTTATTTGAATTCTATTTGACATTATGAGCAGCAAATTTGGACAGATAGGTTCCTATATTTTACATATACCGATTCGCTAAATATTTTGATACAGTGCTTCAAATAAATATAGTGATGTACAGTACAATATATAGCAAAATAGATCCACCTATCCTTGAAAGACTTTTATAAAGGGAAAACCTTGCACCACTGAAACTCTGCTGATTTAATAATGGGAACTGATTTGGTCCATTGGAAGCTTTCTGTTTGGCTGAGATTAGTGTTTATATTGAGTCGATTGGATATAATGTGAGATTCACTATTGCTTGAGCAGCCACAAATGTTGTTCTAGGTGCTGCGTGTAGAGCAATCTTTCTATCTTCATGGTCTTTAGTACAAGGGGTTACTTGATGTACATGAGAAGAATATTTTCCACTCTTGCTTCCATGGTACTGTGGAGTATTATGATACAGCCTTGATGATCTGCCAAGCCAGGCGTAACTTCATCCTTAATACAATGTCACTGTGTGCCTTCTAGCGCCTCTCTATATTTTCCGTTGTCTAGACTTTAAACCTGAGATTACTGCTTTCTGTCAGTTGCTATATTTACCATATTAGTTCTATTTATGTATCAGCCTGCTTAAAATCTTTCTGTGTCGCAGAACTCAATTTAGCTGAAAGCAGCTAATTTACAGTGAGGCTTCTGTCAACCAGATCAGGATATATCTGATAAATAAAGGTGGAAACTATACCCAGGGAAGTTTCAATCAAAGATTGCAGCAAGGCACAAAAATAAAATGCAGAACAGGGAAAACACAATAAACATAACACTGCCAACTAGCTAGTATTTCATCAGTAAGTGATTGGCCATTAGCTGTTTAAATACTGATTAGGACAATGATGGTCTGGTGCCAGTGGGCATCAAGTTTGACAAGTTGGCTTGTTGAATAGTATTTGATGCCAGTGGGTATCAAGTACATAGTTGGCAGAATTATTGCTTGACAGTAGTGGGTTCTAAGCATCAGTTGATTGTGTGGAAAATTGCAAAAGCAACATGCACAGAAATTTAGAGATACTAAAGAAAAAAAATAATGTCACTTCAACATCTGCTGAACACAAGAGGGTTTATAATTGTTTAAAGAATTGAGTGAAGCTGCTGGAAATCAGATTCTGAAAATATTCAACAAACAGATATTAGGAGGACAGATCAGGAGCAACAGTTAAGGTATGAAAGCAGAAATTAGACAATAGAAATAAACAATGAGCCTCTCTCAACATAGTCACAGGAGCAGAAAACCCGGCATCTACAAAACTAGAATTAGTTACTGCAACAGAAGGAATATATGCTTCCTTTTGGCACTTCTGTTGACATCCCAAAAGTCTAATTGACTATGCTCTTCCTCCTTCTCTGGTACATTCACTTAACTTCCCTCTGGTGCTTCTTATTTCCACCGTTTGCAGACCTTGCCCCAAACCCCTGCTCCGTCCATCCTTTTCACATGTTCCACTGTCCAAAATTACTTTTCTCACCAGTTCCCAGCCTTCATCCAGTGCTCAACATTAAAGGGATTTAAGTGCACTTACTGCAATTTAGTGTAATCCAAAATTTGCACTGAAGCCAAAAATAATTTGGGGAACAATCGAAGGTGATAAAGTGGGTAACAGGAGATTGAGTTGTATTCCCTAAGCCTTTTCCTCCAAAATGCTACTACTGCTGAAACCTGGCATCAGAATTGCCAGACAATGCACTTCTTCAAGACCCATCTCTCCAGTTCTTGTAGACTTTGGAACCCCTCTCAGTTCTTCCTCACTCAGGACCCCCTTTCACTCAAATCACGTGATCCCCTGTTTTGCTTCCAGAAATCCATAACCCCTCTCCCACCACTGTCAAATTCCAGGATGCGTCTTAGATTATTCTTCCCACCTTGCAGTTTCCTCCAGTACTCACATCTTTGACACCAACCATCTCCCCTGTCATGCTCCCATTCTCCAGAAAAATTCTCTTGACTGTTTTCACACCTATAGAGAAAGAGGTTGTGGCATGGTTAGCATACTCCCTCACCCTTCTCATACACAAAACTCCCTTTCAGTTCCTGTGATTCTTTGTAATTTTGCATGTTTAAGAATCCACTACTACGGGCGGGATTTTCCAGCCCTTCTTACTGGTGGGATCTTCTGGACCTGCTGATGGTGACCCCCCCCTCCCCCGTGGCGGGTTCCCCGGTGGCAGGACGGGCAAGCCATGCAAGATGCCATCGACATCGGCGACACCGGAAAATCCCGGCAGCGGCCGTGGACAAGACTCTTCCGCTGCCGGAAAGCCTGCCAGGGGGAGGGGCTGGAAAATTCCATCTGGAGCGTCTATCAATCTGTGCCATCCACATGTCGCCAATCATCACACACAATCATTCAGACTTTTCCTATGGCTTCTTCATCTCTAAACCCTACATTACTCAGCCGTTGAACATCACAAATGCAAATCTTGACAAGATCCAAATTCCCTTCCTCAATTCTAACAAGTCACAATCACCCAACCAGACAATCAAATCACTGACAATTGTGGTTTTCAAAGGGGATTGGAAAAATTTCTGAAGGGAAAATAACTGCAGGGTTACGGGCAGAGTTGCGCTCACAGAGAGCTGGCATGAATTCATTGGGCTGAATGGTCCCCTGGGCTGTAACCATTCTATGATTCGATACTTCTGATTTATAAATCCAAGAACTAGATTTGGAGAGTGATGCATGATCAATTGCACAAAGACTCAGATTGGGTACAACTGTAGCTTTATTGCAGTCAGATGTGTGGCCTCCTACTACAGCTGGCGAAATGACAGATCAATGGAGGACACACATATTTATACAGCTCCTAGTGGGCAGAGCCAGCCGGCAGGGGCTACCGGCGAACCTGTAGTACAGGTCCTACCTTACATCCCCTAATACAGGTGTACACAGTGGTTCACCACAGAGAGGGAAGCACCACAAATATTATTTAAGTTTCAACAAAGAAATTAAGCTTGACCTGGGAATTAGAGAGCAGATTGGTAACCGGAAAACAATACTCAAGATTATTGTATGGGATGCCTCTATATTTCATCAGTGAAACTCAAAAGGATATACTTAATAGTTAGCGTGCATTTAGCAATAACAGACCACGCTTCACCAATCCACTGGAATTCTTTGGGGGGCTAACTAAATTGTTTTTTGAGAGAAATTTAGTAGAAGTAGTCTAATTGGATATTCAGGAGGCTTGATTAAATTCCATTTCAGAGTCTTGGAAAACAGATGAAGACTGCTACAATTAATTGAAAATGGGTTAATAATACTAAACGTGGGTTTAGTTTCAGAAGCAAGGTGATCCATTGAAAATTGGTTGAGGGAAGTGATCAGCAGAAGCTTACAGTAATCTAGCTCCTGCTTTAATGATATTCATTTTCAACACAGATCATGGGAAGAGTTGTTGGCCGTTCGGCCACTTAGACTAGCTCTGTCATCCAATTAGATCACCTGAGGAAGGAGCAGTGCTCCGAAAGCTGGTGTTTGAAACAAACATGTTGGACGTTAACCTGGTATTGTAAGACTTCTTACGGTGCTCACCCCAGTCCAATGCCGGCATCTCCACATCAACTCCATTTAACCACCTTATTCTCCAACTCCATCAATACACTTACCAAACAAAAATGTATTATTTTCATGACTTTTTTGAACATCCACATCCTTTTTAAGGAAAGAATTCCAGATGTCAGTTACCCCTCTGTGTGGGAAATTGTGTATCTTGGTTTCAATGCTTAATAGCCCAGCACTAATTTTAAGAATATGTCCCCTCATTCTTGATGGAGGGTGCCACTTTTTATATCCTGAAATTGACTGGAACAAAGCTACATGATCAAATGATCTAAGAGAGATTTTGAGATTTCCATGGAATCTGAGCTAACAAATTAATTTCGGATGAGTGGAGAGGAACACCTCTGGGCAGCGGGCTGAGTTTTGAAAAAATCCAGAAGAGACGTGATAGGAAAACTGTAAGTTCATTGGCTGGTAATATAACTGTTAATTTGCATTACCTATTCTAAATTTGCTTCAGATTAAAGGTAAAAAGAAATATTCTACAGATTAGAATGTTGAAAAACCATTGGTATTTTTTTTAAAAACTAAAACTAATTAAATAAAATAGAGATGCAGGGCCAGGAGATGTGTTGTACCTGCATGGCGTGGGAGCTGGTGGACCCCACTGTGGTTCCTAGCAAACACATCTGTGGAAAGTGTTGGTTGATCGAGGAACTTCGGCTCAGATTTGATGGGCTGGAGGCTGAGCTTCGTACGCTGCCACACATCAGGGAGGGGGAGGCTTCCGGTTGCTCCGGTTTCCTCCCACAGTCCAAATGTGTGCAGGTTAGGTGGACTGTCCATGCTAAATTTCCCCTTAGTGTCAAAGGTAAGATGGGGTTTGTGGCGATCGGGTAGGGAAGTGGGTAAAGGTAGGGATGCTCTTTCGGAGGGTCAATGCAGACTTGATGGGCTGAATGGCCTCCTTCTGCACTATCGGGATTCTATGATTCTATCATAAAGTGCTTTTGGCTGTTGAATTACCAGAGGCCTATATAGGCAACATAGATATCCATCAATTCCTCACATCCTGCATTGTGATTTTAGAAGATGTCTCCCTTCCAAAGTTACATTCTTTAATACGTAGAAGTTGGCACCATGAAGAAAAATGGTTGCGTTGCAACCAGTTGGTGATTTCCATTATGCAAGTGGCTCTTCTGTCCCAACAGAGAGACAGTATTGCACTAGTGAATTAACATTACACAAACTAGAATTGTAGTACATGCAAATAATATGATAAAATACATTGTGGTACTCAGGGCAGTAGTTTTATATAGATTAAAGGTTAGAACTAACGCTGGTAATTAACTATTACAATTTATTCATCTATTTACTTCAAGGTATGTGAACAGTGCCTTTCTTCAATTTATGCATTTATTTTGTCCTACTGCAAGTGTCTTAGAGTAAAGATGCTTGCTGTCTACTCCTAATTAAAGACTTCACACTGTATGTCGGCTTTTAATTAAAACCTTGAGTCTGGTGTGAGATCAGTTTTTTTTTAAAATACAGCTTGTTTTTCCAGGCTTGTAAATCTCTGGGTGCCAGTTGAGAGACTTCAGGTTTAAGCAGCTTTGGACAAAATAAATAATTTTTTAAAAAATGAATGAACGAAAAAAAAAAATGTGGAATGGCGAAGCGACTGCTTAAACGACTCATTAAATTGATTACTCATCCAACTCTGGTCAGTCAGTGGTTCATGAATTGACTAATTGCTCTTCTGTTATATTTATACAGCATTGATTTATAAGTAGAGCACTTAGCTGTTGACCGAAGTACAACACCACAATTGTTAATGTGCCTCATTCCTTTTCTGCCATTTCTGAGTTTACCTTCAGCCTTCCCGTATCTCTGGGGTTTCCTGTATTTGCAGGGAAAGCATTTCCTAATTGGTCTGAAGAAAGTAAACAGTAACACCGATAAATCAACTCAGATTTTGCTCCTCTCTGTTTTGGATCTATTTCCCAAATCATCATTGCATACTTTCCAAGCATAGAGTGACCGAACAGTTGTAAATCGATTACAGGCTCTTTTGAATGTATTTTCAGCAGTGGGTTTTGTTACAGTTTAGACTTCAAATCATCATTCAATGACCTGACAACAGTTTCTATACTTGGACAATTCACCTACAATCTGAAAGCGAATCACACAAGTGGGAAATCCAAATTCAGTGGGACCATTTGAAATTAGTGCTAAGTTCAAACAGGCCCCATTTTTGCAATTCCAGGCGTCTTAACCAGCAATGTGAGAGTCAAAGATTTATGGAGCAGAAGTATAGGTTTGTGAAGGGTAGGTAAGGTTTGTTTCAGGAGCATGATCTGAAGTTTTAAAGAACCAAGCCCATTGAACAAGAAAAACAGACAAAAGTTGTCAGTTACAGTTAAAACAAAATCTGCTGGACTGCTTTGATTGTCAGGCTAACTGCTGTGGGTTAGAAAAAAAAAACATTACCATCCGTTCCTGAAGTATCAATGGAGTTCCTTGTGGACATTTCCCAAGGATTTATGTCATACTGAATGCTTAGTTGAGTATCAAAAACTCATTTACTCGATTAACAGTTTAAAGAGGCCATTAAAGGATCAGCTGTTCTTGATGTGGTCACTGTACAAACTTTGTTTGATAACAGATTGAGCACTTGAGTAGATTTAAATTCATTGAATGGGTTCCATGAATGGGTGTTTTTTTTACTGTACCAATAATGTATAGTGAGAGCTCTAGTAGATTGTTAGAGGTTTGACTTTTTTGAATTTCCACATGGCTCTGAGACCTGTCCATATTGGATACGGGTGAGTGGCTATAGGAAGTGTTATGGGAGTATAAGGTGGCATGGAGGGGGCATGGATAGAGGGTTTTAAGTGGGCATGGGGACACAAGCTGGCATGGAAGAGGGCATAAAATGTGGGTGGGAGGTTAGGAGATGTGAAGGATGAAGGCTAGAGGGCTTAGCTTTTAAAAACACCGATGAACCTTCTAACCAGCCCACTTTGGCACTCACTCAGCCCCATGGGCACCTACAGTCTGCTTCTGGGGTTCGCTGGCTTGACTTAATCCCACTCCCACCTCTTTAGAGTAAACATTTGGTGTAATATCCCTTCAAACCAGGGCAGGTCTGCCGAGTCGGGAAGTTGCCTGATTTGAGTCATTTGCCTCGGTAGCAAAGATCTGACCCTAAGAAGAAAGGTGCTTTTTTTTTGGTATAATGGTAAATTTGGTAAAATATAAATGATAATGTAAATTGTCCTGAAAACCTGGATATATTGCTGCACAATGTACATTATCACTTCACATGCAGGCGAACAAATTAATTTCCTACTTTCTTTAAAGAGTGACCTTTGCAAATTACCTTCTAAACAAAACACCCTTTTCTGCTTTTAACTGGGTTTATACTTGTATTAAAATTGGAGAAAAAATTAGTATATCAAAACTATGGATATGCTAATATTTTCACAATGTGACCTCAAAGTCTTGGTATTAAATACATCGGATTAAAATTACAAATTCTGAGCATTTCTATCTCAAATTAAAGACTGGTGCGTTCTTCAATTTTCATTTAAAAATTGGCCAAGTAAAAATTAAAAGTTGCAGCATGGTGTGATAGTGGTTAGCACTAATATCTCATTGTGCCAGGGACCCAATTCCAACCTAGGTAACTGTGTGGAGTTTGCACATTCTCCCCATGTCTGTGTGGGTTTTTTCCGGGCACTCCAGTTTCCTCCCACAGTCCAAAGAGATGCAGGTTAGGTGGATTGGCCATGCCAAATTGTCCCTTAATGTCCAAAATGCTGAGTAGGTTTATAGGGATAGGGTGAAGGAGTGGGCCTGGGTAGAGTGCTCTTTCAGAGGTTCAGTGTAGACTTGATGGGCTGAATGGCCTCCTTCTGTATTGTAGTGATTCTATGATTTTATATTGGCAAATGGCCGAGCTCTTTATTTCTATTAGTTTTGTATAATGTTGGCTTCATGCTGATTTTATGTTGGACAATGAACTCCTCCTTCCATTTAATTTGTTTCTTCCAATGAAGGTTTGTGTTTAAACAAACATGTCTTGCACCACTGGGAATGCCTTACAGCTGAGAAACTGTTAAGTTCAGAACATTGGTGTATAGGTTCATGGTGATTTATTTCCTTTCCCTCTTGAGGAATGGTGTAGCACTCGGATTTCACTGTAGCCCAGCCAAGCAACGTCGGCGTTCTTCTCCCAAGTGTTTGCCTTTAGAAAGTGCAGAGTTTCCATTGAAGCAAAGCAAACAATCTCTATTTGCCCAGCAAAGCAAACAAACTTTCTTGATAGAGTCTATTTAAAAACGAGTGTCTACGAGCGAAGGTAAAGCAGTCACCCGATAAAAGTTGAATGCTTTTGCAGCAAAACGTAGTGGGTAGCTGCATGCAAACTATTTGCGTAAAATCAGTCTCAGTCATTTCCAGTGCTATACGCAGCCAAACAAATGCTCAGCATGCTAACTAGAAAGACAAACACAGACATAACACCTCTACATCCAAATCAAGAAAAGGCAGAAGAGAAACAACGCTTTATTTGCCAGAAGTAAATCAGCAGGGTTCTGTCTTGCTTTAGATAAGTGTTGTACTCCTTTGTGACCTGTTTAATGTTAATTAAATTGGCACTGTTGCCCAGATTCTTAAGAGTGAATCAAAATATTTTTTCTCTACAGTTTTTGTTCTCTGCCAGTTACCAGTCTATTCTCACTCTGCACAAAATTATTTGAAAAACATCTGGACCAAAATTATATCACTGAAGTTAATGAAGGTTAGGACAGCTCCATAAAGCATACATAAAGCTCAACAGGATGCTGAACCCTTCTTCCATCGTCTCAGTCCCTGTGCTCACTTCTTCGGGCCTCCCCCTCCATTCAACGGAGCCTTTCACCTGCTTCCAGAATTTTGCCTCTAACTGGACACCACCATCTGACCTCCTACCTATTCTCGATCTTTTCATTGGCCGTCTCAATTCCTCTGCTCCTGTCACCCGCTCCAACCTGTCTCCCTCTGAACTTGCTGCTCTTCATTCTCTTAGATCCAACTCTAACCCTGTGATCAAACCTGCTGACATGGGTGGTGGCGTTGTGTCTGGCATACTGTCCTCTACCTTGCAAAGGCTGAGCACTAACTCACAGACACTTCCTCTTACCTTCCTCTACCATGACCCTACCACAGACTATCAAGCCATTGTTTCCAGCAATGTCACTGACCTCATCGCATCTAGAGATCTTCACACGACAGCTTCCAATCTCATAGTTCCCCAATCTGGCACCGCTTGCTTCGATCTCCTTCCCAAAATCCACAAACAGGACTGTCCTGCTGGACCCGCTATATCAGCCCGTCCCTGCCCCTCGGAACCACCACTCTCCTCTGCCCAGCTGTTCTGTCTCTCAACAATTTGTCCTTTAACTTGTCTCACTTCACATGGGTACCCACATGGGCCCCAGCTATTCCTGTCTTTCTGTGGGTTATGTGGAATATTCCTTGATCCAGTCCGACTCAGGTCCACTCCTGCAAACCTTTTTCTGTTACATTTATGTCTGTATCAGTGCCACTTCATACTCATGTCTAGGCTTTGAAAAGTTTCACCCCTTTGTCACTTTCACATGATCCACCTTTGACATTTCTCTTACTTTGCCGCTCCATCTCCATTTCCAGTGACAGACTGGCCACCAATATGCATTATAGCCTACTGTAATGACCTCCAATTAAAATTATTGGCTGGCCAATTGGAGTATGAGCTCCCTCAATGATAGCTCATTGAGGGGGCCCATCTCAGCACCTGTGTAGGCTTTGTGAGCAGTCTTAGGTTGACTGGAATGCTAGGAGCACTGTTTGGAGCTCCTCTTGTATCTAGTTATTGGCAATAAATATTGGTGTGGTGACGGGACTCCTGCCTCCTGTGGATTATTATAGTGGCGACGAGGTAAACAAAGAAGTTTGCGGAGACCAGCTGCCGCACTCGGAGGGTAAGCCTTGCTTTTTCAAAAATGCCGTTTTGGGAGGTTAGATGCATTCGACCTGACTATTGAGAACTGGTCCCAGTATGTGGAGAGAATGTGTTACTTCTTCTGGGCCAATGATATAATTACGGACGAAAGGAGACGGGTTATCCTGCTGTCGGCGTGAGGACCCTCAGCTTTCGCCATTATACGTAGTCTAACTTATCCCGATGCGCCGGACACAAATTCTTTCCAAGAATTAATGGAATTGGTGAAAGAGCACTACGACCTAAAACCACCCCTCATTTTGCGTAGGTACAGATTCAACACAGCGAAGCGGGAAGACAGGGAGTCAGTCACGAATTTCTTGACCCGCCTGAGAAGGCTGGTGGAAAAATGTGAGTTTGGCCCAATGCTAAATGAAATGCTTCGGGACCGGTTAGTGTGTGGCATAAACGACCTCACAATACAGAAGCGCCTGTTGGCGGAAACGCAGCTAGACTGCAGGCAGGCATTACAGCTCGCACTTTCCCGAGAAAAGGCAGCAAGTGGGGCGCAGGAACTACAGAGCATGCCAATGGAGGTAGATACCTGTGAGAGGGACTACCACAACGGGTCCAGCTACCAGATAGCCGCTCTCAGGAAAAGCCTGAGGAATAGAGGGCCAAAGGAAAAGCCCAGAGCTGCCCCCGTCTGCTAGGACTAACTGGAGACAGAGGGAAGTACCGGCTGAGGCTCCCCCAACAGAGAAGGACCGTTTTTGGCACCAGACAGAGTGGGGTAACAGCGACAGAAACCCTAGAAGGAGGTGGCAAAAGAGGAATAGCAGGTAGGGACGCAGGGAAATATACAACCTAGACACCCCATCCTCCTCCGAAGGGGAACAATTATATAATATTGCGATGAAGAAAGCAGAACCTATTAAGATTACCCCACGGGTGAACGGTCGGCCGACAATAGTGGAAATAGACACAGGGGCGGCCGTATCAGTAATGGGAGTGGCAGCATTTTAAAAAATCAAAGATGGACTCCAGCCACTAACCCTAACAAAAACATTGACGAAACTTAAAACCTACACGGGGGAACCCCTGGAAGTTCTAGGCACGACTCATGTACCCGTGGAATATGAGAAACAATTGCTCAGATTACCGTTGACGATAGTAGAGGGCTCCGGACCGAGCTTAATTGGACGGAACTGGGTGAAAGACCTAAAATTAGATTGGATGAAAATCTTCCAGAGTGGAAGCGGGCAGTTGAGTGGAGTACTCCAAAAATACCCGGAGGTCTTCCAGGAAGGTTTGGGGGAAATCATAGGCGCCAAAGCAACTTTGCACATGGACCCAGAAGCCCTTCCAAAATTTTGTAAGGCCAGGGCGGCACCTTTCGCATTAAGGAAGAAAGTAGAGGTCAAAATAGAAAGGTTACGGCGCGACGGCATTATCAGACCAGTACAGTTGTCGGAATGGGCAGCACCGGTGGTACCAATTTTGAAGCCAGACGGCTCGATACGTCTCTGTGGAGATTTCAAACAGACGGTAAACAAATACGCACTGCTGGACAAATACCCGATCCTGAAAATAGACGACCTATATGCCAAATTGGCAGGTGGGCTTTTGTTCACGAAACTGGACATGAGCCACACCTACCTGCAGTTAAAACTGGACAAGGACTCACAGAAGTTCGCTACGATCAACACCCTGAAGGACCTATCTCGTTATACTAGGCTACCTTTCGGAGTGTCATCAGCCTGCGCTATATTCCAGTGTACGATGGAAAATATTCTGCAGGGACCACCGCAGGTGCCGATTTATTTGGACGTGTCTTAATCACGGGTAGGACGGACAGGGAACACTTAAGGAACCTGGAGGAAGTGCTCAGGCGTTTCGCAAAGGCAGGCGTATGGCTTAAAAGAGGAAAATGTGTTTTTATGGCCCCACAAGTGACGTACCTGGGATATAAAGTAGACGAGTCGGGCTTACCCATTGGAAGATAGAGTAAGGGCAATAAAAGGAGCCCCAGCTCCCACCACGGTCCAGGAGCTATGAACATGTCTAGGATTGGTAACCTATTATGGCAAATTTATTGAAAATAAGGCGTCCATCCTAGAACCCCTCCACCAGCTACTAAAAAAGGGGCAAGAATAGAAATGGTCCGCCCGCCAAAACCGAGCATTTAGGGACATTAAGGAACATCTGTCATCCGAAAATGTCCTAGAGCATTATGACCCAATGATGGAGTTGGTGGTCACTTGTGACGCATCCCCTTACGGGGTAGGAGCTGTCTTAGCCCATAGAGGAAGGAATGGGGAAGAACGGCCAATAGCCTTTGTTTTGAGGACCTTGGCGATGGCTGAGAGGAAGTACGCCCAAATCGAGAAGGAAGGACTGGCGGTGATATTTGCAGTAAACATATTTCACCAGTATCTGTACGGGCGGAAATTCACCATAGTGACGGACCATAAGCCGTTATTAGGGTTATTAAAAGAAGACAAGTCAATACCCCCGATCGCATCAGCTAGAATCCAACGCTGGGTGTTGCTACTGGGGGCGTATAGATACATTCTGGAGCACAGACCGGGAACGCGAGTAGCAAATGCAGATGCTTTGAGCAGACTTTCCCTCCTGGACACCCCGCCGCTAATACCGAAAGTAGAGGAGACAGTAATGACTCTAAATTTAATGGACACCCTACCAGTGGACGCACAGCATATTCGGTTGTGGACGCAAAAAGACCCAGTTTTAGCCAAGGTGAAGCATTTACTGCTAACAGGGGAACTGGAAAGACCAGTGGAGCCCCAGATGCACCCATACTGGAGCAAATAACCGTTGAAGATGGTATCCTATTATGGGGAGCCCGGGTAATAGTCCCAGCTCAGGGCCGTCGGGCAATCTTAACCGAGTTACGTCACGGACACCCAGGGGTTTCTAAAATTAAGGTGCTAGCTCGAAGCTACATTTGGTGGCCAGGATTGGACACAGACGTATAGCAGCCTTGGTACGTCGGTGCCAGGAGTGCCAACAGGGGCAAAGAGTGCCACCAGCTACGCCATTGCACCCGTGGGAATGGCCAGGCAGACCGTGGACCCGCCTGCATATTGACCACGCCTGCCCTTTCATGGGCTCAATGTTTTTGGTTATAGTGGACGCCCACTCCAAATGGTTGGACGTCCACCGGGTAAACTGGGCAAGCACAGCATCGACAGTCGAACAGCTCAGGGCCTCATTTGCAACACATGGACTGCCGGAGGTATTGGTGTCGGACAACGGAACGGCATTCACAAGAGGGGAATTTGGAAAATTCCTAAAAGAAAACGGAGTCCACCACATCAAGATGGCCCCTTACCATCGAGCGTCCAACGGCCTGGCAGAGAGAGCGGTCCAGACACTAAAAGCGGGACTCAAGAAGCAGCCGGCAGCGTCAATGGACACAAAGCTCTCCCGCTGGCTGTTTGATTACAGGAGCACACCGCATTCCACAATGGGCATACCGCCAGCTGAACTCTTAATGGGAAGGCGGCTGCGAACGAGGCTGAGTCTCCTTTTCCCAAATTTAACGGGGAAAGTGGAGAAACAACAGGAGGCCCAATGCAGGGGGCATGATAATAGTCGGCAGCAGAGACATTTCCAGGTGGGGTCATCGGTTTGGGTCAAGAATTATGGGAATGGACCAACGTGGGTCAAAGGCACGGTAGAGTCCCAAACAGGGCCCATATCCTATGAAGTTTCAATAGGAGGTAAGGTGCTGAAGAAACACCTAGACCAAATAAGGGCAGCGGAACCACACCTGGAGGCCGGCGAAGCAGGACCACCTCAAGCTGGGATAGCCCAGATGGAAAAGATACCCACACCCCAGCCCCGAGCAATTTCTCCAGACCCCGTCATCAAGTCGTCAGAGTCGGAGATGGACACGTTCGACGAGGCCGCCGCGACACCTCTCCCCGAGGAGGAGGAAGAACAACTTCCAAGGAGGTCATCAAGAAAAAGACAGGCACCTATAAGGTACATCCCGCCCACTTCGGAGAACGACCCGGCGGACGACACAGAGGTGACAGACCCGGACAAGAGGAGCAGGAAGAAGCTCAGAGGAATGCCAGCTGGCAGGAATTCCTCGGACCTTGGGGGGGGGGGGGGGGGTGTAATGACCTCCGATTAGCATTATTGATTGGCCAATTGGAGTATGAGCTCCCTCAATGACAGCTCATTGAGGGGGCCCATATCAGCACCTGTGTAGGCTTTGTGAGCAGTCTTAAGTTGACTGGAATGCTAGCAGCACTGTTTGGAGCTGCTCTTGTATCTAATTATTGGCAATAAATATTGGTGTGGTGACGGGACTCCTGCCTCCTGTGGATTATTACACCTACCAATTCCCACAGCTACCTTGACTACAGTTTCTCACACCCTGCTTCTTGTAAGGACTCCATCGCATTCTTCCCGTTTCTCGGCCTCCCTCGCATCTGCTTGAATGATGTCAACTTCAAAAATGGCACTTCTGACACGACTACCTTTTTCCTTAACTGAGGTGACCTCCCCCCGACCCCCATGATTGACAGGGCATTCAACCCGATTTGACCCATTTTCTGCACCCCTGCCCTCGCCCTTCCCCTCCTCTACACTCCGCATGCTTCACCGATGCCTGTGTCTATGTATTCACATTGTTTATTAATATATATCCTATGTTTTTTCATGTATGGAACGGTCTGTCTGTACTATACGCAGGACAATACTTTTCACTATACCTCGGTCCATGTGACAATAAATCAAATCAATCAATTAAATCAATCAATCAAACAATCCCAGTTCAATGTTAGGCTGCCTCTTGTCCTCTGCTTAACCCCACCAGGCTCTGCATTCAAAGGATCATTATCAACCATTTCTGCCAATTTCAGTATGATGCCATCACCAAACACAGCTTCCCCTCACCCCAGGGACTGTACCCTCCATGACACCCTTCTCCGCTCCTCCATCACATCCAACTCCTCAATCCCTTCCTATAGTATCTTCACACGCAATCGGAGAAGGTGCAATACCTGCACATTTACCTCCTCGCTCGACACTGTTCAAGGCCCCAATTCTCCTTTCAGGTGACAACATTTCCCTTGCACCTCCTTCAATTTGGTCCACATATTCGTTGCTCCCAATGCAGAATTGACCACATTGCGGAGACTAAATGCAGACTGGGTGACTGCTTTACAGGACACCTTCGCTCAGCCCGTAAGCATGTTCTGTCTCATGCCATTTCAACTCAGCGTCTTGCTCTCATGCCCACAGGTCTGTCCTTGGAGAACTGCAATGTTTCAATGAAGCCTTACACAAACTGAAGGAGCTGCACCTCATCTTCTAATTAAGCACATTACAATCCTCATAACTCAACATTGAGTTCAGCAGCTTTAGACCTCAAAATATATCCTCTATCTTGACCCTTATGTTAATTTTTTTAATATTCAAAACATTTTTGTCCCAATGCAAATACCCCTGTCCCCCACCAGGCCACCAGTCACTTGTTTCTTAGCTTTAGTTTCACTGAGCAATGGCCGGTATTCTCCCATTTACACATTGTGATATCTTACCTTCATGCAACTACCAGCTCCTTCACGCTTCCATTAATGCTTCCTCTGTCTCGTGACCGACACACCTTTGTTTCAATGTCTCCTAGCTCCCAACAATGACTGACCTTCCACTCTGCTCCAGCTGATACATCCCCTGTTGGATAGGATATAATGCATCACATTTCTACCTCTCCTTAGCTCAGAAGAAGAGTCATACGGACTTGCAACATGAAATCTGTTTCTTTCTCCACAGTTGCTGCCAGACCTGCTGAGTTTTCCATCATTTTCTGTTTTTGTTCCGTTTAGCATGTGTTGTTACTTTACCTTCAGATGTTCTACAAAACATCAGCACTCAATTCAGTGGCAATGACCTGGATTTTGTGGTCAACAAACATCCCTTCACAACTGTGCAGACTTTTCATGAGCTTTACAATGGCAATTTCCAGTCAGGGGTAGTCTGCCACAATGCAGTCAGTGCCTTTACAGGGAATCTAGAACCTGTGAGGGCAGATGAAGCAACAATGTATCTCTTCAAAAAATAAGATCAGAAAATCCTTCTTGAGACAAAGTCTAATCCAGGAAGTTTAGTGGAATAAGTAATTTGACGTAAAATCATCTATAGCACCCAAAATAAATGAAGGGGAGGAAATATAGAACTAAGAAAGAAAGATAAGAAAGAAAATGGTAAGAAAATATATATTTTTAAACTCTCCAATGATAAATAAAATCGATAGGAACGTGATTCCACAGTGAAAAAGGTAAATTTCTCAGTGCCAGGGAGGTTGTTTGGCAGTAATTAAGACTTTGCAGAATTATAGAATCCCGGCAGTGCAGAGAAAGCCATTCAGCCCATCGAGTCTGCACCGACCCTCTGAAAGAGCACTCCCACCAAGCCCACTCCCCCGCCCTATCATGATAGCCCCTTACCTAACCTACACATCTTTGGACATTAAGGGGCAATTTAGCATAGCCAATCCACGTCACCTGCATATCTTTGGACTGTGGGAGTAAACCGGAGCACCCGGAGGAAATCCACGCAGATATGGGGAGAATGTGAAAACTCCACACAGGCAGTCACCCAAGGCCCTAATTGAACCTGGATCCCTGTGCTGTGAGGCTGGAATGCTAACCACTGTGCCGCCCACTTAACGCGCCATTTAAAAATTCACTTCAATCTGAATGCATCAACCCTAATTTATCTGACATGTTTAGTGGGTAAGTACAAGCTTGGCTTCATGCTGCTCATATTTTAATAGTGATCTCTCGGATAGCAGTCAAGCTTGTAGAGGAGTAGGACAAATTGCACAGCAACTTACTGATTCCACATTTAAGTACACATGTGCGTGCATCAAAAACTGCTGTTGGATTAAACTGCTCAATAAGGTGAAAGCTGATAGCCTTACCATTATTCCTACTGTAAAATTCTGGGCCAATATTTTACTGTCTTAAAACAAAATATTCCACTGGACATTATGGTACAAGAAAGAACATGGTGCATTATCATATGTGTGAAACGTTCCAAAGCAGTTTGCAACCAATCACTGCTTTGGAGCGCCGTGATTAGAAACATAGAAAATAGAAACAGGAGGAGGCCATTCGGCCCTTTGAGCCTGCTCCGCCATTCATTATGATCATGGCTGATCATCCAACTCAATAACCTAATCCTGCTTTGCCCCCATATCCTTTGATAGCCTTCGCCCCAAGTGCTATATCTAACTGCTTCTTGTAAACATACAATGTTTTGGCGTCAACTACTTCCTGTTGTGACGAATTCCATAGGCTCACCACTGTCTGGGTGAAGAAAATTCTCCTAATCTCTGTCCTGAATGGTCTACCCCGTATGCTCATACTGTGAAATGAATGAAATGAAATGGCTTATTGTCACAAGTAGGCTTCAAATAAAGTTAAAGCCTGTTTGGGGAGGCTGGTACGGGAATTGAACCGTGCTGCTGGCCTGCCTTGGTCTGCTTTAAAAGCCAGCTCTTTAGCCCTGTGCTAAACCAGCCCCTATCACATTGTAAAGACTAAGTCATGTGACCCCTGGTTCTGGATACACCCACCAACAGAAACATCCTTGTTGCATCTACCCTGTCTAGTATTGTGTTTGTATATCACCTTTAACAAAGTAGGGCAGCACGGTGGCGCAGTGAGTAGCATTGCTGGTAACGATGCCAAGGCCCCAGGTTCGATCCCGGCTCTGGGTCACTGTCCGTGTGGAGTTTGCAAATTCTCCCCGTGTTTGCATGGGTTTCGCCCCCACAACCCAAAGGTGTGCAGGGTAGGTGGATTGGCCACGCTAAATTGCCCCTTAATTGGACAATTAAAAAAAAAGTAAAGTATCCTAAGTATCCCATTATTAAAAAGGTTTTATACTGAGCAATATAAAGAGAGATTTGGACAGGTGACCAAAAGATTGGTCAAACAGGTTTTAAGGAGCATCTCAAAAGAGGAGAGCGAATGAGCTGGAGGGAATTAGGGGAAGAGAATTCAGACGTTAGACCGTAGGCTGCTAGTTACAGAACAATGAAGATCAGAGTGCGCAAGAGGCCAAAATAAGAGGGGCGGATGCTCTGCCCCACATTTCTGCTTCACCTCGCTGGCACGATGCTCCGTTACGCCGGCCGGTCAATGGGTTTTCCCAATGTGGGGCAGCTCGGCCGGTGGAGAATCTCACCCGAGACGTATGGAAATAATTGAAATGTTAGCAGACGTGGTCCTCACTTTTAGCAAAACCCCACAAAATGTAAAGAGATTTTTAACCAATTAAGAATTTTGGGATTTTTTGGAAGGACGGTTCTTAAGGCAAGTGTTTGGTTGAATACTAGTTCTATCGGAATCATCAGAACAGCCTTCTCAATACTTCACCAAAGTGTTCTTCAAGATTATACACTCAAGTAGGTTTGGAATTTCCAACTTCGGCTGACTCAGAGGTAACAATGTGACAAACTGAGCGCAGCTGATTTGTTAGCCTCATTGGAGTACTGGTGAGCTTATTTAAAAAAAGATTCATCATTTTTTTTTCCATTCCCTTGACTTTGCAGCATTCAATCTCGTGCATTATACACGGAGTCATAATTCAGCAGAGTGCCAATGCTTTCAGGAAAGGGAGGAAATAAATTGACAAAGAAGAAAAACCTTTGACTTATCAGGCTAACAGGGTGCCAGGATAAACCCCCACATACATTACAGTGCACAGATTTCACATGCATCCATACAAATTTGTGCTCTGTGGTTTCCAGAACTCCCCATGACAGGCGCACACCTCTGATATGGTAATGTATGAACTGGGGCCCATCAGTGTTCTTCTCGGATGGCCGGGAGGGGTAGCCGGAGCGAATTATATAGCAGCTCTCCAATCGCCCTGTGCAAAATAATTTGAAAGTGCTGTGCGTCCATTCTAGGCATTGAGGTAAAGGTCAGTCTGAGCTGTTTTGCTTGCACTTCTTCTCACAGCAAGCAGACGGTTGCCGAACTCCTCCAGTGATCAGCAAGCCACGCTGATGGACAGATGCCAGCAGGGGATGACAGGCAATTTTATGACAACTGCATTGCCTGGAAAATTGATAAATCTGAAGACCTGTCAGGTTTGAGATCTAGAATTTAGACCAAGCCTGATGTCCCAGTCCGTAAAATTCGCACTTTAAGCGCATTTATTCTCCACTTTATTTCAAATTAAAATAAGACAGTAGCTTGGCACACTTTTCCATCACTTCAACTTGGTGGGAAATACAAAACTACCACTTTATCTTGTCTTTGCAGACATCAAAGTTATCTTCCACATAAGTTTGGTAACAGCTCAATTTTAAAATTCTCATTGTTGTTTTCAAATTTCTTCGTGTTCCCACACCTCCTGGTCACTGTAATCTTTTCTAGCCCCGCAATGCTCTAGAATATCTGCTTCCTCTATGTCTGGATACTTATGCATTCCCTGTTTTGTCTTGGGGTCAGGGTCTGAATGGGGGTTCTTTATGGTATGCCGCTGCTCTAAGAATACTACAATAGACTGTTATCGGCATTGTGATAACTATCACAAGGATCTCCCTGTGGGCTTCATAGAATACGAATTCCCGGTAGTCCTGGGCTGGGACCTTTTTTTTGTGTGCTGTAGAGCGGCTTTATTTTCAGTTTACAGTAAACCGGTTTGCCTTTCACTCTGCAAATTATTACATTGGCGACGAGGATAACACATTGGATTCTGAGCAGCCTTTTCAAAATGCCCTGTGACAACTCCAGTAAGAAACAAAGCAAAAAGAAAATCCCGGATATGCCCTTGATGGCGAAGCTCAAGCCTTGTGACACATTGCCGCGGGCTAGCCCCACTATGCTGAGTGCATGCGCTACTTCTTCCACGCCAGCTGCATAGAAGGGGATGACAGCCATAAAGTAATCCTTTTGACAGCATGCAGGCCCCAATGTTCAACAATTATTGAGAGTTTAATTTAACCTGCAGCCCCGACACAAAAACATTCACTAAGCTGGTGGATCTAGTAAAGAACCATTATGACTTGAAGCCGTCTTAATTCTCCAGGGTTACCGATTCAACATGGCTGAGAGGACAGAATTCCTGGCTAGAGGAAGGAAGTTGGCTGAATACTGCGGGTTTAGCCCATCCCTGACCAAAATTCTACATGACTATATATGTGTAGGATCAATAAAGTCGCGACACAAAAATATTGTTGGAAGAACCCACCCAGGACCTCAATAGGACTATAGTTGACCAGATAACCCTAAAAATACAAGAGAAGCCTCCCCAGAGGGCTACAAGTGTCAGTCGCAAGGCTGCTGTAAGTGTGGCCAAAGGACACAACCCAGGCATGGTTGCCAGAATGAGCAGTACGCATGCTGTCCAGAGCAAAAGCCATCTCAGGCCTGGGCCTTGCATGTCAATCAGCCTGTAGAGGATGAAATGATGCCGCTAAACACTATCATCACCCCTGAGGTTTGCCCCATAAAGACAACACTCTAGGTCAATGGTCATTCCCTTGAAATGGAGGTAGATACGGGAGCTGCCATCTCCATCATTGGGGAACAGACCTTCTGGTGTCTCCAGATGGTTATCTTGCCCCTGGACCAGCGAGGCACCAGAGTCAGGTTGGCCACATGTACAAGGGAACCTTTGAAGATTATGGGGACCACTATGACCCGGGTTATGTATGGGCAGCGGTCAGCTCAACTTCAGCTCATTGTTGTACAAGGACCAGGACCCAGCCTCTTCGCAGAGACTGCCTCCATCGGATCCATCTGGACTGGCTACAAATTTTTAAACGAGGAACAGGTGGACTGTGGAAGGTTATTGGTAAATAATAATCTTTATTGTCACAAGTAGGCTTACATTAACACTGCAATGACGTTACCGTGACAAGCCCCTGGTCGCCACATTCCGGCACCTGTTCGGGTACACGAAGGGCAAATTCAGAAAGTCCAGTTCACCTAACAGCATATCTTTCAGGACTTGAGGGAGGAAACCAGAGCACCCAGAGGAAACCCACGCCAACACAGGGAGAATGGGCAGACTCCATACAGACAGTGACCCAAGCTGGGAATCGAATCTGGGAGCCTGGAGCTGTGAAGCAACTGTGCTAACCACTGTGCTACTGTGTCACCAAATTATTCTAGGTAGTCCAAGAAGGCCTTGATAGAAAAAAGGGAGCATGGGAAAATACCATGGGTATGGGTGCACGTGGACTTTGCTGCCCTTTCTTGGGATCAATGTTCCTTATTACGTTCCACGCCCACTCAAAATGGTTTGAAGTACATCTTATGTTCACCATGACTTTTCGTGCAACTACGGAATATATTCTGCACACATCGCACACCAGAGCTCCTCGTGTCTGATAATGATACCCCCTTTACCATAGAGAATTCAAGGTATTCATGAAGTCGAACAGCATTAAACACATCCAAAGGGCGCCGTACCATTCATCGTCTGATGGCCTGGCCAAATGTGCATTTCAAACATTCAAAACCGGAATTAATAAGCAATCTGCTGGTTCCCTGGATACAAAATTGGCCTGGTTCCTCTTTGATCATAGAACCACACCACACACAACTGACTGGATTTGTACCAGTGGAATTGTTAATGGGACGATGATTGCACACCAGCCTCAGTCTGCTGTTTCCCAACTTGGGTAGGAAAGCTGGAGTCAAAGCAGGAGACCCAAAAGGAGGTTCAGAACAGGAGACGATGCAAAGTCTTGGCATCAGCTGAGTGGAGCCCAAACTTTAAGGTGCAATGAAGGGCAGCATGGTAGCACAGTGGTTAGCACCGTTGCTTCACAACTCCAGGGTCCCAGGTTTGATTCCCGGCTTGGGTCACTGTCAGTGTGGAGTCTGCATGTTCTCCCCGTGCCTGCGTGGGTTTCCTCCAGGTGCTCTGGTTTCCTCCCACAAGTCCCAAAAGACGTGCTGTTAGGTAATTTGGACATTCTGAATTCCCCTTATGTGTACCCGAATAGGCTCTGGAATGTGGTGACGAGGAGCTTTTCACAGTAACTTCATTGCAGTGTTAATGTAAGCCTACTTGTGACAATAAAGATTATTATTATCATAAAAATGGTGGCAGCACCTGGTCCACCTGAGAGGCAGTGGCAACCTCACATCAGTTTCTGGAAGCCCCAATGGTATTAAATCCCAATCAGGAAGTCTGCTGTCTGTGTTCTTGGCTCCTGAACAGGCGGTCTTTCCTGCCTCTAACAGTCGTCAACCAATCAGAGGCTTGCAGCTCTGCATTGTCATAATTGTCATTGGAATGGGTGGATATGGCAGGTACTGCAAGTAGGTCTGAGGAAAGGGATAATCACTGCAGCGCCAGAATACAGGTAAGGTAACATGGGTGGGATTGTCAGGGCCAGTCAGGGATGCCTGGCAAGAGCAACCCTTGTGGGAAGACAATCGTTGCCATTGACACCAGCGATCCTACTGTTGGTCACAAGATACCCGTGAAGGAAGGACATGCTACCAGGCTGCAGACATGCACCCTTGGGTTTATTAGGTGGTTTTCCCACATGTTGTAGGCCCTGGCCATCATAGATTGAATGCAGCAGCAGCACGATTATGACCTTAAATGGCCAGTTAAGGGCCTCAACTAAACTTGGGTGGGAAGATCACTCTCACCCTTTCCTGCCTCAGACTTAATTGAGGGACGTTGGGAAGGCAACAAGCTCTCATCCTAAATCTTCCCGCCCCATTTTATGGACCACACCCCGATCTCCCAGCTTTCTCCCAGGGAAGTATTACATTCTACCCTGGTAGCAAGCAGCGGTCCCACTCCATAGACTTGCCCATAAAGGTTTAGTCTGGCACCCCAGTGCAGTACTGAGGGATTGCTGTAATGTCTTTTGAATGAACAATTAAATAGAGGCCCTTTCTGCTCTCTCACGCAGATGCAAAATATCCATGGCACTCTTTCAAGGAAGAGTAGATGAGTTATTCCTGGTGTCTTGGCCTGTATTCATACTTCAATTAATAGCACTAAAACAGATAATGTGGGCTAAAATTGGTTGCATTGTTTCCTTGATTGCCACAACGATTGCACTTCAAAAGTATTTCGTTGGCTGCAATGTGCTTTGAATACTCCTGTGGTCATGAAAGGTGTTACATAAATGCAGGGCTTACTTTCTTTCATTATTGATATAAATGTACTTCATAGTGCAATTAGGATTGGTAAAAAGATGAAATTTAATTAAGTTCATGCTGCTTTCAATTGCTTCATTTATATTAATTGGTCAGTCCAGAGCATCAATCGAAACATGGAAATCACTGTGCATGCAAAGCATTGCACATCCAACTGATCAGAAATGGCACTTGTTTATGCATGTGGAACTTCCCCGTTGCCGGAGAAAATGAAAGCCCAGTGTGGAAAATTCTATTATTGATGTCATAACCTCAGCCTATCCACAGCTGATCAAAAATGACAGCCATTTCATTCATACGGATGAATTTTTCCAATGGTGATAAGGTCCAATTAATGAGGGCAAAAGCAAGAGCTGACACTACTGGTGGGCATCTGTAGCCTGGAGTTGCATTTTACAGACAGTAGCCAATTGTCAGGCTATAACCGCGGCCACCATCCATTCCAGGGAGCTGCCAGCCATTCAAAGGGTTGGCAGCTCAACAGCCTCAGCAGTGCCATTGCAAGTGGTGGTCTCAGCTGAGCAGCATGGTAGCATGGTGGTTAGCACAGTTGCTTCACAGCTCCAGGGTCCCACGTTCGATTCCCGGCTTGGGTCACTATCTGTGCGGGGTCTGCACGTTCTCCCCGTGTCTGCGTGGGTTTCCTCGGGGCACCCCGGTTTCCTCCCACAGTCCAAAGATGTGCGGGTTACATGGATTGGCAATGCCAAATTGCCCTTTGTGTCCAAAAAGGTTAAGTGGGGTTACTGAGTTACGAGGACAGGGTGGAGATGTGGGCATGGGTAGGGTGCTCTTTCCAAGGGCTGGTGCAGACTCGATGGGCCGAATGACCTCCTTCAGCGCTGTAAATTCTATGATTCTACGATCCTATGAAGGAGCCAGGCCCTGGCTATTGAAGGTGCTCTGTAGCTATGAGGATGAAAAATGACACTAGGGGTTGAGGTAGGAGAGGGTGGTGGGGCAAATCCACGGACCATGTAGCGTCCATAATGGGAGCCATCCTTGGGAACCCTCTGGGAGACCAATAAACCCAGCTGTCTCCTCACACAGTGGCAGACCCTCTTGATGTGAGCAAAATGAAATGAAATGAAAATTGCTTATTGTCACAAGTAGGTTTCAAATGAAGTTACTGTGAAAAGCCCCTAGTCACCACATTCCGCCACCTGTTCGGGGAGGCTGGTACGGGAATTGAACCCGCGCTGCTGGCCTGCCTTGTTCTGCTTAAAAGCCAGCTTTTTAGCCCTGTGCTGAGTTCATGTGGGAAGTGACCCTTAATTGGGCATTTAAGGGGCTCAATTTTCTGGCCGGTGGGCAGCTGTGCTGCTAAGGTTTCCACGACTGGCAATATTCCATGGTGGGGGAAAGGCATCAGGCTCCCCTCCCAAAATCTTCCTCCATCATATTGCCAGCCCTTATGCCTGCAATCCCTAAAATTCAGCCTTGAAACATTTCTGTTCTTACAATGTTTACTGCTTTAACTATGCAGTTTCCAGGGTTCACACTAACCTATTCCCAAATGCAAATTATACGGTGAACCATTGTTTGCCATCCCATATCTGTGCACATGATAGAATTACGCATGAAAAGATATTTTTACATTGAAATGAAAGTCACCATAGTCCCTGAGGAGCATGGGCCACTCTCCCTTTTTGATAGAAAGCTGACTCGTGGTGATTTACCCTGAGGGTCACCATTCCTCAGATGAAGGGCAAGGGTGAGAATGTCTTCATGAATAACCTCAGCTGGTACAGGAGTCTGTTCTGTTGGAGTCGTTCCGCATCACAAACCAGCTGCCCAGCCAACTGAGCTAACCAACCAGCACAAGTGGATAGTACTGTGGCTTCACAGTGCCAGGGTCCCTGGTTCGATTCCCCACTGGGTCACTGTCTGTGTGGAGTCTGCATGTTCTCCCTTTGTCTGCGTGGGTTTCCTCCGGGTGCTCCGGTTTCCTCCCACAGTCCAAAGACATGCAGGTTAGGTGGACTGGCCAAGCTAAATTGCCCTTAGTGTCAAAAAAGGTTAGGAGGGGTTATTGGGTTACGGGGATAGGGTGGAAGTGAGGGCTTAAGTGGGTTGGTGCAGACTCGATGGGCCGAATGGCCTCCTTCTGCACTGTACGTTCTATGTTCAACCGAACACACTTTTTTGGGAATTAACATCTTCCTCAGGAGTGAGGTTTTTTGTGCCTTGTACGATCGATCATTCCTGACACTGAGTTAGACATTGCAGAACACAAACCCTGCTGCAGATAGGCTTGGCAGGTGGAGACCAGAGTTCTGGCTCTGATGTCTGGGCTAACAGCCAGAGGAATACTCTAATATGCTGGGTGGAGATGCCTCAACATATGGATGGTGGGTGCCTAGGGCAAGACCCTCTTGTCATATAGTATTAATTACCCTGGGACAAAGATGATTCTTGACCCTGTGTGTCATTAGAATTGTCTTGAACAGACTCTCAGATGTTTTTTCAGTAAATGAATCAAACCCCTCCCTACCATTCTTGTTTAAAATGTTGGACCTTAATCAAAGTAAAATGATAGACAATCAAAGGAACTTATTATAAAAGCCTGTGAAGGAACCTGACAGATTGTTTGCTAATTAACATATGTATCCACCCACTATTTTGTAAGCTATAAATATGAAGATACACATACACTCCACACTCAGATCTAACATATTAGTAAACGGCTGATATTAAATTTCAACATACTTCTGTCCATTTTTGTTGAGCTCAGTCTTTGACTTTAATCTATCTATCTACTCAGCAACATCACCCATCTTTTCTGGGCCATGGTGCGGAGTAAATATATCCCAAATGCAAACGTTGTACTGACCATTGAGGTTTCATTAGTAACATTAGCTTGATTGGACAGCACGGTAGCACAATGGTTAGCACAGTTGCTTCACAGCTCCAGGGTCCCAGGTTCGATTCCCGGCTGGGTCACCATCTATGCAGAGTCTGTACGTCCTCCCCGTGTCTGTGTGGGATTCCTCCGGGTGCTCCGGTTTCCTCACACAGTCCAAAGATGTGCAGGTTAGGTGGATTGGCCGTGCTAAATTGCCCTGAGTGTCCAAAAAGGTTGGGCAGGGTTACTGGGTTACAGGCTTAGGGTGGTAGTGTGGGGTAAAGTACGGATGCTCTTTCCAAGGGCCAGTGCAGACTCGATGGGCCGAATGGCCTCTTTCTGCACTGTAAAATCTATGATCTATGTTCTATGATTGCAGATCTGAGCGTGGAGTGCATGTGAATGTTGCTCCCTTTAAGATTGTATTCAAGAGTGCAAGTGGAGGAAGTACACTGGTTCAGTGTCTCACTCTTGGCACCAAATGTCCTGATCCAAGAAAAGGGGCTGGCTGTACAGCAGAGAGATATTGCAAACAGTAATAATGTTATACATAATTGACGTACATAAGAACTGCTATAACCCTTCCCCCATCAGGAACTTATGAAAAACAGAACTCCAGTGGATGTACAGTACATGAGCTATATTCATGTTAGTGTCAGTCTTAAGATCCATAACAGCTTATTCCCAGCAATAATATATTGCAATTTGCTCGGAATAAAGTGCACGTTTTAAATTATTTTTCCATTTTCATTCACTTTGCCAGATTATTAAGTTTAATAGTACTCTTTGATCTTCTGTCATTGTGCTGTGATTAAGATTTAACGTCTTAAATAAGAATGGTAGGGAGGGTTTTGGTTCATTTAATGAAAAATTATCTTAGAGTCTGTTCAAGACAGCTCTTGTGACTCACACTCGGTCAAGGACTTGGTCAATCTTTGAAAAAAAGAGCAAAATGAAAAGCTGCTGATGAAACACAGATCCTCCTCATTCTGTACAAAGATGTAACTAAAGAATGTCTCAAGATTGATGGTGAGCTGCTTTTGGTTTGAGTTCGAAGGTTTTTGATGCCCCGGGAATTAAGCTCTGCAGTCAGCATGAGTATTAATTTCCTCTGTATGTTATCTTTATGGAAGTGTTAATCTCTTTATTATAAACACATTTGTATCACTTGTTACATTTGATTTCTGAGCTTTAATGCTTGGTAGAATCATCTTTGCAGATGTACCATTGTTAGTGCATTGGCTAAACACACCAATTCCACTATTTCATAGAATTTACAGTGCAGAAGGAGGCCATTCAGCCCATCGAGTCTGCACAGGCTCTTGGAAAGAGCACCCGACCCAAGGTCAACAACTCCACCCTATCCCCATAACCCAGTAACCCCACCCAACACTAAGGGCAATTTTGGACACTAAGGGCAATTTATTATGGCCAATCCACCTAACCTGCACATCTTTGGACTGTGGGAGGAAACCGGAGCACCCGCAGGAAACCCACGCACACACGGGGAGGATGTGCAGACTCCGCACAAACAGTGACCCAAGCCGGAATCGAACCTGGGACCTTGGAGCTGTGAAGCGATTGTGCTATCCACAATGCTACCGTGCTGCCCAATATACTATAAATCATGTGATGCAAATTTCCCGATTTTAAATCTGCTAGACCTTGTTTCCTTTCCCTGACTAACACTTCTATATTTTAAGTGGATGAACAGAGCAACTTTATTCTGTAGCCAAGTAACTTAGGCAGACATGGAAATTCTCAGACATTTGGGGTCAAGCAAGTACAGTTATGTAAAGATTATGTCAAGTGTAATACCTGTGTTCTGCATGCTTAGGTGTCCATTTCCTTCCTTACTTTTTGATTTGATTTGATTTATTGTCACATGTATTAGTGGACAGTGAAAAGTATTGTTCACCTCATTCGACTTGAATTGATCTTCTCTGTGATCCCCTCCATCCTCGACGCTCATAAATCTCTGTGTTCCTCCAATTCTGCACTCTTGGGCATCCCAGATTTCATCCACCCAGCCTGGTTGATCAGGCCTTCAGATACATAGATCCTACACTCTGGAGTTTCCTCCTGAAAACTCTCCAGCTGTCTACCTCTCTCCCTTTCTGTAAGTCTCCGATTAAAACCCTTAAGTATGACAAAGATTTTGGTCATCCCCCCTAATTTCTTTTTTATGTGCCTCAGTGTAAATTTTTGTTGGGTAACGCTCCATTGATATGCCTTGGGATGTTTTACTACATGAAAGGCGGTATATAAATGCAAGTTGTTGTTTATAAAATCAAAAGAGATCACTGATGTTCCTTTATGTAACATGCGTGATGTGAATGTAAAGCTTTATTGGGTGTTGCCCACTGTTTAGTGTATTTTGGTCCCAGAGACGCAAATCACTGTTCTTTCTGTCGCATTTGTTTTCAGTTTCATCTGTACCTCTGGAACATTGGCGGGTGAGGGGGGGGGGGGTCTCCTTGAATTTCGATCAATATCAATCTCTGTTCGTCCCTCAACCTTTCCTTTTTCCAAACATCTTGAGTGTTTGACAACAGTTAAACCTTGCTTCCAGATTCACCTAATCTCTTCTCCTTTCTACAGCCATGTTGGTGCCTCCAGCATGGGTGGTGTATCTTCACACCAATTAACGAAACGGTATACAAAATGCCACCTTGCCTTGAATGGGTCAGTTGCATGATGTTTGAGCGTTCATCTGAAGGGAAAGGCAACGTATTGCAGATGTTGAAAATCTGGAATATGAACAGGAAATGTTGGCAATATTCAGCATGTCAGGCAACATCTGTGGAGACAGAAACAGCATTACCGTTTCAGGTCAGTGAACGTTTGTCACAACTGGAAAATGTGAAGCAAGATTTTAAATAAGCAAAGAATTACAGAAGGTGTCGGAAAGGAACGAATGATAAGGAAGATCTGTGATGGGGTGCAAGGCAGGATTGATTAATTAACAAAAGGATTGATGATGCAGAAAGGTGGTAATGGGACAGAAGAGGGACAAAGGTTGGGCTGAAGTTGCCAATGGCAACAGCAGAATTGTTTCCAGCTGTTGTCTGAAAAATTGGAGCTTTAGTTATGATCTGAAATTGTTGAACTCAACAGTGAACCGAGAAGGTAGTTTTGAAAACTCAGGAGGCACAATAAGGTAAGTTCATACAAAGTTTAATTCAACAACAAAAACAAAGGTCATCACGTGGCTTAAAGTCCAAAGGACCCAATGGGACTACCGATCACCAGGTCCCAGTCGGGCCCAGCTCTAAAATGAAAAGGCGATTTCCTGATTCCCAGTAGAAACCCTGATCCCATGAAGGACCCGGCAAAGTTGACGAGCAAACCACACCCAAGGGTGTCCTGGCTACTCCAAAGAGTGGAGAGAGGCTGATGGAGGGAGCTTCATGCACTCCTGGCAAGCTGCAAATTGCTGCGTCATTCACTCAATGTCGCCATTGAACTCTGGCCAACAGACGCAACTCCTAGTGAGCATCTTCATCTTGGAAATACTCAGTTTTCCACCATGCAAGTCCTGCAAGATGGTTCTCTGACCTGGCCGTAGATAACCACACGGGTTCCCCACAGCAGGATGCCTTCCTCCACGCTGAGATCCTGCTGGTTTGTCAGATAGACCCATAGTTCCCCTGGGAGTTTCCCTTGTTGTTTGTTCACCATGTAGGATAGGACAGCGCTGTGCAGTCTCCACATGCGGTGCTTTCTTCACCCATTAATATTTTTTCTTTAAAAGCGTGTGCAGGGGTGTCAGCAAGTTATCCAGATTCGGGATGAACTTCCCATAATTGACTAGCCTGAGGAACTACCTCATATCATGTGTCGGGACTTTCTTGATCAACCGGACGTTTTCCTCCACAGGGCGCAATCCGTCCCTATCGACATGATATCCTAGGTATCTGACCACTTTCACCAGGAAGGCACTGCTGCCCCTCCTCAGGTGAACACTCACATTGGAAAATCGACGGAGGACCTCTTCTAGGTTGCCCAGGTGTTACTTCTTGGTGGCTCCTGTAATGAGTACATCATCCAGGTAGACAGTCAGCCTGGGGTGCATTTGGAAAATGTTTTCTACAGTATTACCTGCTGGGAAATCACACACTGACAACATCCTGAATGGAAGCTAGATATACTGGTCCAACTCCGTGTGGGTGTTGATGGTGATGTATATTTTAGATGCTATTTTAGGGGGCAGCACGGTAGCATGGTGGTTAGCATAAATGCTTCACAGCTCCAGGGTCCCAGGTTCGATTCCCGGCTGAGTCACCGTCTGTGTGGAGTCTGCACGTCCTCCCCGTGTGTGCGTGGGTTTCCTCCGGGTGATCCGGTTTCCTCCCACAGTCCAAAGATGTGCGGGTTAGGTAGATTGGCCATGCTAAATTGCCCGTAGTGTCCTTAAAAAAGTAAGGTTAAGGGGGGGGTTATTGGGTTACGGGTATAGGGTGGATACGTGAGTTTGAGTAGGGTGATCATTACTCGGCACAACATCGAGGGCCGAAGGGCCTGTTCTGTGCTGTACTGTTCTATGTTCTTCTATGTTCTATGCTGTGTCTATCTTCTAACTGGAGGTACACTCTTGACCAGCTTCATGAATGAGTGACCCTTGGCCAACTTTGTGTCTAGAACTTGTACGTGTGGCATGAGGTATCTATTCATGTGGGAGGGCCTGTTGATTGTCAACAGACTTGTCTGGCTTCAGCACAAGGACCACTGGAGCTGCCCCTCTGTGAACTGGACTGGGTGTATGATGCCAAAGTTCTCCAGTCGGCTCTGTTCATTATCCACTTTTGAAAGCAAGGCATATGGGACTGGTCCGGCCCTAAAATATTAGGGTTGGGCTTCTGGGTCAACGTAAATTTTCACTTTGGCCCCCTTTATTTTTTGCAGGCCTTCTTGGAAAACGTCTGGATTTTTCCCATGGACTTGTTACAAACTGCCAGTACCCATCCGGAAGATTTGTTGCCAATTTAGGCGGAGTCCCTGTAATCAATCCTGGCCGAGGAGGCTTGGTCCGGGTCCTTGTCCCACTACCAGTGGCAGCCTGACCGACTGTTATACGTGGGTAACCAGGGTCTCTGTGGTCCCATTGATGATCAATGGTTCCCCAGTGTATGTGGTCAGCTGGCCTTGGTATCTTTCAAGCCCAGGTGCTGGATTCCCAAATGGAGCTTTTGGACAACAGCTAACATTGTTAATGCCACAAACCAAACAATCCCTCAACATCTCGGGGAGGGATGAGCTGAAGTCACAATGTTCAGCGAATTTGTGAAGGCACGTCAGAAACTCCATAACCAATTCCCCCAGGGTTCACCCAGCCGTTTAGAACTGGGATCTCTACTGATGGCTTAGGATCGTAATGATTCATGACAGGTTCCCACGAGTTCGCTAAAGATTCTCGAGTCTGGGGCCGCCAGGTGATTAAGGCTCTTGATTATGCGGAATGTCAGGGCCCCGCAGGTGGTCAGGAGCATACCTTTTGTCAGTCAATTCCGACAATACCATTTGCTTGGAACAAATACATAATCCGTCCGGTACACTAGGCCCAGTCGTCTACACCTGCATCAAAGACCTCTAACCTTCAAAAGGGCAGCATTTTTAAAGTCTCGCTGACCTCGCTCTAATGCTAGGGAAATTCGGTGTGGTCACAACGTCCAGGATCGCCATTGTTTTCCTTGTCGCCAGTATAAAAGCTTTGGAGGCCCGAGAAAGTAAGTTCAAACAAAGTTTAATTCAACAACAAAAGCGCAATGCGGCTTACAGTCCAAAGGTCCCAACCGGGACTACCAATCTCACTGGTGCAGTCCGATCTGATGAGCCCCAGATGGTGGGCTTCCACCCACTAGCAGAAGAGCTTGTATTCCATGAATCCCATGGGAAAATCAATTGGGATATCCCCTCGGATCTCATGAGGGTTATTACAGTGGTTTCAGCAAAGAGGTGCTGTTTCTGAAGCTTACACTGAGCTTCATTGGAGCAGTGTGGGAGGCTGAGGACAGAGTAAGAGTGAGACGGCAAATTAAAATGACAACCTTAAGGGACATTGCCTCAAAAGGAAGTGTCATATTCAATTGTTTGCCATATCTAGAAACATGACCGTTTGCAATAATATCACCACCATTCACTCTGGTTTTCTCAGCAACTATTATCTATGCCCTCGTTTGGTCATTGTGCACAGAACCTTCAGGTTTTACGAGTCATATGCTTGAAACCTCCCCTTTCATTGCAGTTTGAGAACTCAAGACTCGGGTTCAATTTTGGAAATCTGGTTCACACACTGAAAATGAATAAAAATATCTAAACTTGTTTAACATTGTTACACTCCAGGCAGTGGGTTGATAGTGAAGTGGGGCTGCTCGACCCAAATTAAACTTCTCATTCTGACTATTCTTTGACCAGGAAAAATGGGCATTACTCTCTCAGCTAAATATTGTTATTCTTTAATATTGTATTGGAATCAACTGGATTACTGGCCACCTGCTAACATTGAAATGATTGAAAATAAATGTGTTAAACTTGGCTTTAAACTGTTTAACAGTGATACTGCAGGGGGTGGGGGTGAAGCGATCTCGAGGTAAGCACATTACTTTATTAAGTGCGTCTTGGACGCCCTCTCAGTCAAGTTACCCTATGCAGCAGGAATCAGCAAGAAACTGAGACCACTTTACATTGATGCAAACACGGAGAGTATCCTGACGACTAGGAACTTATCCTGCCTAATCTAACCGCTAGGTTCCTTTAACAGAGGCTTATTTTGTGATTAATAGGCTGCATGACAGAATCCAATGACTTGGTAAATGAAGCTCAACATATAAGTGCACAGGAGGCGAGGAGAATGCCATAACTTTTTATTTCCACCATCTTCCAAGGTTGTTTTGCCTTGAATGTACTAAATCGATCAGCTACAGAAGGCAGGATAGTTAATGAAGAAAAAACAGGATATCTGCTCTCTGTAAAGGACACTGCTTATCATTTTGTAACCATTTAGTATCTGTCAAGGGAACAATTGAGGATTTTCTCGCTTTGGCCCCTCCAGGCTATGTTTATGTGGAAACAGATTGTCCAGATGATGAATTGAGCTGTAGGTTAGCAGGAGATTGTAGTAACAATAATAAAGCACAAGTTCAGAACCCTATATATTAAAATAACAATTTTACAAAGAGTAATCCCACTTGGAACAGAAGCACGAGGGTGGTTGCACAACGATTCGGGGTGTTGGAGTAACGTTCCTCTGAGTTGACACACAGCTTAATTTAAGAAATTGCATTTGTTCAGAATTAGTGATAAATGCTGTGCAGAAATTGATGAATCCTGTGCTTGTTTTACCCAGGGGAAGCTGTACAGAATTGAAAAACTGAGTTCGGACCTTCACGCCAAGTGGCAAGGCGGCATGGTCAATGACCGACCTCCCCTGTGGTTGCGCTTGCTCAGTGGATATTTTGCATTTTGGTGTACGGTTGCCGAATGATGGGGCGGCCTCCATTCAATGGGAGTGCATATTTCACATCTGTGAGTTATCACTCCTCTTATGCTTGCATTCACTGCTGCAAAATAAAATTTTGCCTGGGCTGGGATGCCATTCCCCAATGGATAAAAGTGATTTCTATGTTAAGAGCCGTTTCAGTAAAGCTGGATTTACACTGGCTCTAAGTGAAACCATCTTTCTCTGTTAAGTCCTGTGGAGTGCTGATTTGTCCTGATAATGACTGCCTTCAGCGCAATGCTTCTGACTGATTAACCACCGTGAAGGGAGCCTTCACTGTTTATAAATCGGGAATACAAAGTTCTTACAGTAATAGAAAGAAGGGGATTCCAGGTAGCCTCCAAAGATAAAAGTTACATTGTGGCGTCAGAACACTTGTCATGAAATATTGTGTCACGCTTGGCTATGTTATTTGAAAATAATGATTTTGAAACGTGGCTTGTCAGACACATTGACGAATTTGTGTAAGAGTGGTATGATCTGCCGGCAAAATAGGATACTATTTCAATTAAAAGAATAAATTAATAAATTCAGGCTTCAATTTTGCTACTGTGTAAACGTCAGCCAGTGGCTAACATGTCAATTCAGCCTGGTCTCTCACCGTTTAAACCTGCTACCACACAAGTATATTAATTGAATTGAGTTAAATATTTTCAAACCTGGTCTTACCATACCATTTAAACATTCAGTGTAGAAGTATTTTGGACCGACCCGTACATTTCAACTTGCGAGGTAAGGGTGACTGCCCGTGACATCAATGCAGCATTTGACCGAGTTTGGCATCAAGGGCCACGAGTAAAACTGAAGTCAATGGGAATTGGCTGATTTGAGTCTTAGGCACAAAGGGAGGTGGTTGTGATTGTTGGAAGTCAATCATTTCAGTCCCAAGACATCACTGTAGGAGTTCCTCAATGTAGTGTAGTAGGCCCATCTTCAGCTGCTTCTGCAATGATCTTCTTTCCGTTATACAGTCAGAAATGGGGATGTTCAGTGTTGATTGCACAATTTATGACTCCAATCATGGTGAAGCAGCCTGTGTCCACATGCAGCAATCTATTCAGGTTTGGGTTGATCAATAGCAAGTAACTTGTACCACACAAGTGGCAGGCAATGACCATCTCCAACACAAGAGAATCTAACCATTGACCCTTGACATTTAATTCCACGACCCTCGCTGAATAAGACCAGCTGCATAAATATTGGGGCGATATGAGTGATTCGCAACTGGATGTTCTGCAGCAAGTAACTCACTTCCTAAATATCAAAAAACTTTCCATCCACCTATGAGGCATAAATCAGCAGTTGTTTGATTACTCTTCACTTGCGTGGATGAGTGCAACTCCAATAACACGCTGGAAGTCAAAACCATCCAGGATAAAGCAACCTGCTTGACTGGCAACCCATCACCTTAAAGATTCACTTCCTCCACAATCTACAAGGTACACTGCAGCAACTTGCTAAGGTTTCTTCAACAGCACCTCCCAAACCTGTGACCTCCACCACTTGAAGAAAGGTCGCAAGAAAACACCAACACGTCCAAATTTCCCTCTAAGCTACACACCATCCTGACCTAGATACACATCGGCCTACTTTTTCGACGCCGAGTCAAAATTGTGGAACTCCCTAACAGCACTGTGGGAGTACCTTCATCACTGAAAAAGCAGTGGTTCAAGAAGAGAGCTCACTGCCCCACTGCCTTCTCAAGGGCAGTAATGAATGGGCAGTAAATGCCGGCCTTGCTGGTGACGCACGTATCGAATGAATGAATGAATGAAAAATAAGAATTAAAATTAAAACTATTCCCTCTCGTAGGGTAGTCCAGAATCAGGGGGCGGGATTCTCCCAGCCTGGGGAGAGTCACGCCGCGCCAACGTCGGCACGCGATTCTCCGCAGAGCGGAGAATTGGCTGTGGAGCGTTTGACGCGGCGCTGGTTGCAGGCCGCCGTCCATGGACAGGCCGCCGATTCTCGGTACAGGATGGGCCGACCGGCAACTCTAAAAAGGCAGAGTCCCGCCAGTGCCGTCCACACCTGGTCGTAGCCGGCGGGAACTCTGCGCGCAGTGTCGGGCAGCAGCCTGTGGAGGGGGCGGAGGGGGGCTCTGACCCCGGTGAGGGCCTCCGATGGGGCCTGGCCCGCGATCGGGGCCAACCGATCAGTGGTCCGGCCTCTTGCTCCCCGGGCCTATTTTCTTCTGCAGGAGGCCACCGCACATGCGTAGGTCGGCGCCGGTGCCACTGCGCATGCGCAGATCCCGCAGCACACATTTAGCGCCAGGATGAGAGGCTGGAGCGGCGTGAACCACTCCAGCACTGTGCTGGCCCCCTGTAGGGGCCACAATCGGTACTCCCAGCGGCCCGACGTTTCCGACGGCATGGACAATCTGCCGCCGAATGGGAGAGTCCCGCCCAGGATATTTAAGATTATAAATTAGAGCTGGGCTGTTCAGGGATGATGTCAAAAACCCAAAAAGGAAATTTAGAACTCGATCCCCGAACAAAACTTGCAGATAGGTCAATTCTGAGCCTTCAAACAAAAAGCCGTGGGCGGGATTCTATGGTCCACCAGCTACGTTTTCCTGCATGGCATGCCCCCACTGGCAGCAGAATTTTCCATTCCTATTGTGTCCATCCCACACCATCAGGAAACACGTGGGCGTTGGGTGCTCAGCTGGCGGACTCGAGGATCCTGCCGACGGAGAATTCCACTGCATAAACGTTTGTATGGCAAAACTATTCAGAAACCAATGCAAGTATTGGAGTTCAGGCACAGATCTGTCACGATCCTATTAAATGGCTTGAGGAGCTAAATGGCTTACTCCCATCCTTACGTTCCTTACGACAGAAACGAGCGGCACAATGGCACAGTGGTTAGCACTGCTACCTCACAGCGCCAGGGATCCGGGTTCAATTCCGGCCTCGGGTGACTGCCTACATGGAGTTTGCACTTTCGGCCACTGTCTGCGTGGGTTTCCAGCAGCGGCTCCGGTTACCCTCCACAATCCAAAGACATGCAGGTTAGGTGGATTGGCCATACTAAATTCCTCCAAAAGGTTAGATTGGGTTACGGGCTAACAGCGATAGGGTGGGGGCCTGACCTCAGGTAGGGTGTCCTTTCAGAGGGTTAATGCAGTCTCGATGAGCAGAATGGCATCCTTCTGCACTGTAGGGATTCTAAGCAGTTATTAAAGTAGTGTTTCTGTATCGGGACGATACATTGGTATCTTCATCATCTCTCTCAGCAGTTTCTAACATTTTCCTCTATGCGGACCATTTATCCACTCCCCACACTATCCGCGTCACCCAATAATCCACCTAGCCTGCACACCTTTGGATACTAACAGGCAATTTAGCATGGTCAGTCCACCTAAACTACATCTATGGACTGTGGGTGGAAACCGGAGCCCTCGCAGGAAACTCGCGTATAAACGTAAGATAAGAAAAAGAAGGATCTGAGATAAGAGGCATGTTTAGATCTAAAGATATAACTGGGGGGTGGGGTGGGGTTGGTGGAGGGGGTGGTGGTGAGGGTTGGGGGAGGTGGGGGATGTGGTGAAGAGGGAGGTAGACATTTGGCCTGTCATTTAATATAGATAAATGTAATGTTATCAACGTGGGTAAGGGCAAGCATGTGTATACCATGTATGGTTGCATGCTCAAGGCGACTGAGCAGGAGACAGATGTGGGTGTTTTAGTGCACGAATCTTGAATCTTTGCAAGTCCATTACCAGTGTCTCAAGGCTATTGCAAAAGCAAATAGAGTGTTGGCATACATTGCCAGCATAATTGAATATAAAAGAAGATGAACAAGACTGTCTTTATTCTAGGCCTTAGATAGGCCTTATTTAGAATGCAATGTCCAGTTTTGGTTGCCTCGTAGTAATTAATATGAAAATATGTCTTGGCATATGTAGGCAGCCCACGAGACTGATATCGAATTTAAAGGCATTTTGTTACCACAGTATACTTAGAGATCTGTGCATTTTTACTGCAGAATGCACAAACCTCCAGGAGAATTGTTTGATGTTTTTAGAATGGTGAAATGATTACATTTGGATTATGTTCATTTTGAAATGGATAGGTTCGGGATCACTAGGGGACTTGAATCATTGACCTAAGGAGCAAGTTGTCAGTCAGCACCTGCAGTGATTGTGGATCCACTGCAAAATTTACGAAGGACTTAAACAAGTTCCTGGAAGTTTACCCGAAAGTGGCTAAATCTGTTGGAGACTGAAGGGCTGAGGATTGGCGTGGGGCAGGATGGGTGAGAGAAATGTTGTCCTGCAGCATCAGCAAATGGTTCTGGGAGTGGTCTGATGAAACAGGAAATCTTTTCATGTCCTATGCTTGTATATGTCTGCTTGCATTGGAAGGAACCCTGCAGTAGGTCGGCTGCCCTTTTGAGTGGACAGTCATATGTAGGGCGAGGAGAGATGAGGGTGTAGGCCTTGACAGAAGAGGAGGAAAATTAATGGCAATATGTAATGATGATGTACTTCCATGTGATAAAATAATATTCTTATTTAGAAAGTGTGTATAGCACTTGACAGAATTTTGTGGATGGGTTGGGGGTCTCACTGGTTGGCTGGAGAGCTGGTGAGCGACCCACGCTGCCTCTTTTCCAGAAGGCCCATGAGGTTGCAAGCCAATCGGGAATGAGAAGGTCAGCGATGGGTCCTCCCCTGGAATGAAGACCCCGTCGGTAAAGGTCTCGCCAATCAGAAGCCTGCAGCTCTAGTACGCAGCTGCACCACTGGGAAGGACAAACATTGGAGTCCTTGGATCGTGGTGCGACCAAGCACAAAGGCATGTGATTTTGCCGGGGGTGGGGGCAGCAGGTAGGAGGGGGTTTCATGGGGTGGGATCCATGTGGAAAGAGAGCAAGGGGTGCCAGAAGCAAATGCAGGTTGTGACTCTTAGCAGATTCCTCCTTTCCCAATGGCCAGTCCCTTGGGCACGGAGTGTCATTATTCCTTTCGTCAAAGATCTCTTTCCCCTCCCCCCTCCCTCCAAGGTGACAAGATTCAAGATGCCTCCAGGTTAGCAGCTGTCACACTCATTGCATTGCCACAGGCCTGTGGGCGGCTAGATTAATCCCAGCAGCAGCAGGCTGGGGCCCTTAAATGGTCCTTAACTGGCTGCTTGAAGGTTTCAGTTGGCAGCGGGGTGGGAAGGTTGATGTAAGTTGGCATCCTGCCTCAGTACTGACTGCTGGCTAGAAGAATCTTCCAAGGGCCCAGGCCCTAGCTGGTTGGGAGGGTAGGCTGTGAGGAAGACGCACAGATGCTTTAGTGTGATTTGGACAAGTTGAGTAAGTGGGCAAATGCATGGCAGATGCGGTTTAATGTGGATAAATGTTAGATTACCCACTTTGGTAGCAAAAGCAGGCAGGCAGATTATTATCTGAATCAAATCAAATCAAATCTTAATTTGAGAGAGGTGAATGTGCAAAAAGACCTGGGTGTCCTCGTACACCAGTCATTGAAAGTAAGCATGCAGGTAGCAGGCCATAAATAAAGGCAAATTATATCTTGGCCTTCTTGATTAATAAGCATTGGTGGGACTGGCATATGAAAGAGATTGAGTCGATTAGGATTATATGAAATGAAATGAAATGAAAATATTGTTGGCTTTTAGAAGAATGAGGGGGGGATCTAGGTTAGCACTGTTGCTTAACAGCGCCAGGGTCCCAGGTTCGATTCCCGGCTTGGGTCACTGTCTGTGCGGAGTTTGCACTTTCTCCCCATGTCTGCGTGGGTTTCCTCCGAGTGCTCCGGTTTCCTCCCACAGTCCAAATATGTGCAGGTTAGGTGAATTGGACATTCTAAATTATCTCTTTGTGTACCCGAAAAGGCGCCGGAGTGTGGCGACTAGGGGCTTTTCACAGTAACTTCATTGCAGTGTTAATGTAAGCCTACTTGTAACAATAATAAAGATTGTTATTATTATTATCAGACACCTATAACATTCCAAGTGGTCTAGACAGGGTAGATGCAGGAAGCATGTTCATGTTGACGAGGGAGTCCAGAACCAGGGGTCACAGTCCAAGGATGTAAGGTAAACCATTTTGGACTGAGGTGAGGAGAAATTCTTCACATCGAGGGTGGTGAGCCTGTGGAATTCACTCGCAAATAAAGCAGTTGAGGCCAAAATATTCTGAATGTTTTCTAGAAGGTGTTAGATGTCGCTCTTGGGGTTAAAGGGATCAAAGGATATGGGAGGAAAGCGAGAACAGATTATTGAGTTGGATGATCAGCCATGATCATAGTAAATGGCGGACTTTGGTCGAAGGACCAAATGGCCTACACCTGCTCCTAATTTCTATGGAAGTTAAATGTAATGAATGGATTTTTATCAATGAAAGTGTTTATTTTTCAATTGAAAATTTATCAATTGACAGTTCAAATTATTATTGAATATCAGCATGGTCCCTGAGGTGTAACCATGGTGGATGTTGGGTAATTTAGCATGATAGGTGCAAGGGAAAAGAGTAGTGGGTGAGGGACATGGGTTGGGATGAGTTGGGACTAAGTTGATAGCGGGGCTATAAAGGGAAATGGTGTAAGTAGCGGGGGGTATATGTTGGTATAGGAGCTGTAAAGGGCCATAGGGATTGGTAGAAGGACTTGGGTGACATGGAAGGCAGGAGGGGCCATAGCGAGTGGTTGGAGTAGCATAGGCTGGCATATAGGATATTCAGGGCCATGGAAGGTAGATAGAGGGACAGAGAGTGGCATGGGGATATGAGGGGTGGCTGGGTGGCATGGGTTGATTTTTTTGATATCTTGGACAAACGGCCGGAGCGCCGAGGCAGGCCCTCTGCCTCCACAACCAGCAGCCTGGGGGCTCATTCCAGTCTGGTCTGCCACAACTCTCATTTCCTCCCATTCCCTCCCTCCCCCCGGCCCCCATCACACAGATAGAAAATCGGAAATTCAGGGGCCTTTTTTCCCCAAGTTGGTTTCGGGAGTGAGAATTCAGACAACATTGTTTAATTAGCAGATGCATCATCCGATTACAGTGCTATCATAACTAACCTTATTTGAACATAGATACATCTCATGCTATAGCATTTCATGATGGTCTGTAAAGGAGGCAAAACCATTTCAATTACCTTTTAAACTCTATCCACCTGCTATCCATGGCTCATGCCTCCATGCAGCCTCTGCCTCCAGAGAAATATAAAACTTTACCCAGGCAGACTCAGTAAGAACATAAAGCTGTCCATGACATCCCTATTGGGAGCAGGTGGGTTCCGGGATCTGCTCCTTCCACCATCCTTGTGGAAGTGACTGGAGCCAGAAACCGAGGTGGGACCTCCTGCCAGCCGTTTGGCAGCCATTCTTTTTTGGCTTAGTCATGAAAATAGAGTACAATGGACAGGAAGTTGTGCTAAACTTACATCATTGAGTTTGATTCCCCCCTGGAGTATTTTGTACAATTCTGGGCACCATAGTTTCGAAGGACATTAAGGTTTAGGGAAAGGATGGACAGCACTGTGGTGCAGTGGTTAGCACTGTTGTCTCAAGGCGCTGAGGTCCCAGGCTCGATACTAACTCTGGGACATTGTCTGTGGAGTTTGCACATTCTGACTGTGTTCACGTGGGTTTCACCCCCACAACCCAAAGATGTGCAGGGTAGGTGGATTGGCCACACTAAGAATTGCCCCTTAATTGGAAAAAATGAATTGGGTGCTCTAAATTTATTGAAAAAAAGGTTTGGGCAAAGGATTCAGAAGAGATTTACTGAAATGGTTCCAGGCGTGAGCGATTACAGCTACATTTCAAGACCAGAGATGCTGGGGTTGTTCTCATTATGCGAAAGAGTGGTGAAGTGATTTGATAGAGGTGCTGAAAAAAATGAAGGGTTTAGTTGAACAGAAACTGTTTCAAGGGGCTGAAGGGTCACTGGCCAAAAGACACAGATTGGAGGCAAATTGGCAAGAGAACAGATGTGACCGGAGAAAAACATCTGCTGACACAGTGAATGGTTCAGATTTTGACAGACGGGATAGAAGAAATAGATTCCACAGTAGCTTTCAAAATGGAATTGGATAAACACTTGAAGAAGAAAAAAAATGCAGTGATGTGGGGAAAGAGTTGGGAAATGGGACTTACTGGATTGCTGTATGTGATGAATCATAATCCTAGTAATTCATACTGTTATATTATATGTGTTGTGCCTTTGTAAGCTCTGTATACGAGCAGTTGCACGCCCCTACCCCTAGGGGGAGATGAGATGTTTGTACTGGGCTCCACCCTTGTCTCTGCCCATGGCTCTGCCCATGGCTCCTCCCACTAACCGGAAGTATAAAGATCTGCAGTTGTGAGCCTGCTGCCAGTTCATCTCATCGCAGGCAGGCTCAGTTGTAAGACTATTAAAACCACTGTTCACTTCCAATCACATGTCTTGTGAATTGATGGTCTCATCAATTTAATAGTCTTAGGAAACTTTAAGAAAACGACTATGGAATCAGCCCTCAAACCTGATCGACTAGAACTCGACCCGCAGGCTGCAGAGGTGAAAGAAATTTTCAACATTGGCTCAGATGTTTCAAGGCCTACCTGGCTGAATCAAGCACATCAGAAACTACAGAGGAGCAGAAACTCAGCCTACTGCACGCAAGGGTGAGCCACCGTATCTCTACTCAACTTAACAGTACTACCTCGTATACAGCGGCCCTGGCCATGCTCGATCAAATGTACGCGAGGCCCATCAACGAGGTCTACGTGCGCCACATTTTTACGACCCGCCGCCAGCGCCCCGCGGAGTCGTTGGATGAATTCCTGCACGACTTAAAAGCCTTAGCTCGGGACTGTAATTATCAAGCTGTATCAGCCGAACAGCATATGGACCTCGCTGTCCGAGATGTGTACGTGGCTCAGGTCAAACTATGTGCGCCAGCGGTTACTTGAAAAGGGAGGACACTGTAGAATTGGCAACCACCATGGAGGTCTCGTTCCGCAGCCTCACCTCGTTCCCCGCGGACCAAGCGACCCCATCCTGGGCCCCCGACCAGCGACTGCCCCAGGCCTGCGCCGCGTGGCCACCCACCTACTACGCAGCCCCAGTGTGCCATTTCTGTGGGCAGCCCCAGCACCCACGGCAACACTGCCCGGCCCGCAAAGCGACCTGCAGCAGCTGCGGTCGCAAAGGACACTATGCCCGGGTCTGCCTGGCGAAGAGATCCCCCTCTCCAAACTCTCCCACAGCCCAGAGCACTTGTTTCCAAAAGTCACAGGCCCGCAGGCCCCGAAATGCTGCGGCCTGTACTCCGATCCCCCCCGCACCCGACACATGCGACTCATGGGGACCACCATCTTGGCAACCCCCCTCCACGCGGCCAGCCACATGCGACTCATGGGGGCGGCCATCTTTGGATCCATCCTCTTCAAACTGAAACTCACCTCGAAGACTATGACCTCAGCGGTTAGTCATCACGGGGCCACTCCAGCACAGCTGATCCAGCTGCCGACTACCCGCAACTCAGCGCGGTCACGTTGGACCAGTCGCGTCCGAAACACCTCCGCAGCTCGATGATGACCGTTAAAATCAACGGGTACAGGACACCGTGCCTCTTTGGCTCCGGGAGCACCGAGAGCTACGTACACCCAGATCTGGTAGGACCCTGTTCGCTCCCTATCTTCCCTGCACGGCAAACTATCTCCCTTGCTTCGGGCTCACATTCAGTTCACCTCCAAGGGTGCACCGTCGCAACCCTAATGATTCAGGGCGATAGCTACTCGAACTTCCAGCTATACATACTCCCCGAACTCTGCGCTCCACTCTTACTGGGACTCGACTTCCAATGCAACCTCAAAAGACTCACCCTCAGCTTCGGCGGGCCCCTGCCCCCACTCACTATCTGCAGTCTAGCGACGCTAAAATTCGACCCCCCTCCACTCTTTGCCAATCTCACTCCGGACTGCAAACCCGTAGCCACTCACAGCAGGCGATACAGCCTGCAGGACAGGGTGTTTATCAGAACCGAGGTCCATAGGCTTCTACGTGAGGGGATCATAGAGGCCAGTAATAGCTCCTGGAGAGCTCAGGTGGTGGTCATCAAGACCGGGGAAAAATTCCGAATGGTAGTGGACTATAGCCAGACCATTAATCGGTTCAAGCTCCTCGATGCGTACCCCCTCCCCAGGATTGCAAACATGGTGAATCAGATCGCCCATTATCGCATCTTATCCACGGTGGATCTGAAGTCTGCATACCACCAGCTCCCAATCCGCCCGGAGGACCGCCACTACACGGCGTTCGAGGCCGACGGCTGCCTCTTCCTCCGGGTTCCCTTTGGCATCACGAATGGGGTCTTGGTGTTCCAACGAGCAATGGACCGAATGGTAGACCAGCACGGGCTGTGGGCCACGTTTCCGTACTTGGACAACGTCACCATCTGTGGCCATGATCAGCAGGACCATGACGCTCACCTCAATCGATTTCTCCAGACTGCCCAGAAACTCAACCTCACGTATAACACGCAGAAATGCGTTTTCCGCACGACCAGGCTAGCCATCCTCGGCTATGTCATGGAAAACGGAGTCCTGGCCCCCGACCCGGACCGTATGCGCCCCTTACAACTCCCTCTCCCTCATTGTCCCAGGGCCCTCAAAAGGTGCCTTGGATTTTTCTCGTATTATGCCCAGTGGGTCCCTCAGTATGCAGACAAAGCCCGCCCACTATTTAAAGCCACACTCTTCCCTCTATCGGATGAGGCTCGTCAGGCCTTCACTTGTATCAAGGAGGACATCGCCAAAGCGGCCATGCGGGCGGAGGATGAATCCGTCCCTTTCCAGGTAGAGAGCGATGCCTCAGAGGTCGCTCTCACAGCCACACTAAATCAGGCAGGGAGACCAGTCGCCTTTTTCTCCCGAACCCTCTCCGCTTCGGAACTTCGACACTCCTCAGTCGAAAAGGAATCACAAGACATCGTGGAAGCTATACGTCACTGGAGACACTACCTCCCAGGTAGGAGGTTCACCCTCATCACCGACCAAAGATCGGTAGCCTTCATGTTTGACAACTCACAAAGGGGCAAAATTAAAAACGATAAGATCCTACGGTGGAGGATCGAACTCTCCACCTATAAGTACGATATTATGTACCGACCGGGGAAGCTCAACGAGCCCCCAGATGCCTGTCCCGCGGCACGTGCACCAGCGCGCAAGGCGACCGCCTGAAAGCTATCCACAATGACCTCTGCCACCCGGGGGTCACCCGGCTCGCCCACTACGTCAAAGCCCGAAATCTGCCTTTCTCCACCGAGGAGGTAAAAGCCATCACCAGGGATTGTCCGATCTGTGCGGAGTGCAAACCGCACTTCTATAGACCAGACAGGGGCCACCTGGTAAAGGCCTCTCGGCCCTTTGAACGCCTGAGCATCGATTTCAAAGGGCCTCTCCCCTCGACCAATCAGAATGTGTACTTCCTAAACGTCATCGACGAGTTCTCCCGCTTCCCATTTACTATCCCGTGCCCCAACATGACCTCCCACACAGTCATCAGAGCCCTGCGCAGCATCTTCACCCTGTTTGGTTTCCCCAGCTATGTACACAGCGACAGGGGTTTGTCCTTTATGAGCGACGAGCTGCGTCAGTACCTGCTCGACAAGGGCATCGCCTCGAGCAGGACTACCAGCTACAACCCCAGGGGGAACGGGCAGGTGGACAGGGAGAACGCGACGGTCTGGATGACCGTCCCACTGACTCTCCGGTCCAGGAAACTCCCGACCTCCCATTGGCAGGAGGTCCTCCCCGACGCGCTCCATGCTATTAGGTCCCTCCTACCTCAGACCCCTCACGAGCAGCTATTTGTTTTTTCCAGGGGCACTACCATGGGGGTTTCGCTCCCAGCGTGGTTGAAGACACCGGGCCCAGTTCTCCTCCGGAAGCACATCCGGGCACATAAAACTGACCCACTCGTTGAGAGAGTGCTCCTACTCCACTCGAACCCTCAATATGCGTTCATCGAATACCCTGACGGCCGTCAGGACACTGTTTCCCTCCGGGATCTGGCGCCTGCAGGATCCAACTCCAAACACCACTACCGCCGAGGTACCCCTCACACTAAACCCTACCCAACCCCCCGTGCCCTGCGCCCCCACGCCTATAGGTTCACTGCCCGTGCTCCGCGCCCCCGCGCCTATGGATTTCCGGCGCTCCCCATCGCCAGTCGAACCAGTCGGGTATGAAGCTCGGACCGAATCACCCCCAGAGTCTGCCATCGTACCCTCACCGGCCGCCACCACCTAGCCACCAGAAGAGGCTGCAACGCCGGTGCTCTGCCGATCGCAGAGGACGACTCGGCCGCCGGACCGGCTCAATTTGTAGACCCATCACCCCCGCCGGACTTGATTTTTTTACAGGGGGTGAATGTGGTGAATCATAATACTAGTAATTCACACTGTGTTATATTATATGTGTTGTGCCTTTGTAAGCTTGGTATACAAGCAGTTGCGCGGCTCTGCCCCTAGGGGGAGATGAGGAGTTTGTACTGGGCTCCACCCTTGGCTCCGCCCATAGCTCCTCCTACTAACCGGAAGTATAAAGATCTGCAGTTGTGAGCCTGCTGCCAGTTCATCTCGTTGCAGGCAGACTCAGTTGTAAGACTATTAAAACCACTGTTCACTTCCAATCATGTGTCCTGTGAATTGATGGTCTCATCACTGTACAAAAGAGCCTATGCAGTCACAATGGATGGGAGAGCTTCCTTCTATTCTATTCTATGATTGTAGAATACTACACGAGACATTTCAGAACTCTCGCCATGATATCGTCTGATGTGAATCATAATGCTTTCTGATGCATCCAAACCACTCTTTGATTTATTTTATTATTTTATTGCTCATTATGACATTTTGTGATGCACCCCATGTCATTCACTGTTTGACTCAGCATCGCAGTATCTTTGCAAACCATAACTGCTATGATGCATACTTAGGAGCTCCCTTACCAACAGTTAGATCTGTGCAATGACTTGATATTGCATGCTTTTTCAACTATGTTCAAAATTAGTTTCAAAGGAAAGACTGCTGCACAGAATAATGATATTTTTGGCTCGGTAAATAGGTTTTTTGGACAGATAGTTATCTGTGGGGATCGCGAAAGTGGGAGTTGTATTTACTGAAAAGTCCAGATGCTTAACATTAATGGCATAGTCAACTCTACTTGCTGATACCCAATTTTAGTAGATTCATGCCTATAATATGCCGCACTAAATGTTTCCAGTTGTATCTGTGTTACAATATGGTAGTGCCACTCACAGCCACATTACTCATTTACAACATTGTGTGTGAACTGTGTTATATGTAGATAGAGGCATGTCAATATGTACCACTGGAGATCAACCTCCACTGCAACGTTTAACGATCCCAAGATAAATACTAACTTCAGAACTGGCAACTGGCTCACTCTTTTCCACTCTCTTCAGAGGCAGCGTCATATATAATCAATATGGCTGCTCTCCCTGAAGATATTGCCTCATTCTCCTTTCAATTTTGAGTGAATTCCCTCTCATTTTGGTTCCAATCTGACAGTTACTCTTCTATACAACACAGTTGTGCATTATAATGGAGCATTCTTATTTTTAAAATTTCTAGTAATTTGCCAATTTTATGATAGGCTTGACAATGAAGGCTTCTGACAAACTCTGAAAGGTGAAATTCAGTTGTTTTCTGAAATCAAATTGATGTGCTTTGTATGTGAGATTGATGGACACAAATGTGCACAATTTTTACATATTGAAGTAACTGCTTTGTCGAATATCCCAGTGACTATGAACTTTAAAGCTTTCCTCAGGAACCTGTTTTTAAAAAAATAAACACTCAATATAGTACATTCGAATGGTACTGCTTTTGTCAATCATTTTCTGACATTTTTGTTAAAATTTATGTTGCACAGAGTGGAGCTTGATGGTGTGATCAAAATGGATGGATAGAGCACTCTACTAAAGGAGCCAAGCAAATGGTAGCAATTTAAATACCTAACTAAGAAAAGGATTTATCTCTGAGCGAGTACTTATTATTCCTAGAATGTATCCCACTCACATTCCCCTGTAAACTAATAAGGTATCTAACATCAAAATACTTCAGCCAGAACAAGGTTAATTTTGTAAATAGAACGTTCTGCGTCAACTGCAGTAATGTCACATAGCACTGTAAATCTATTGTATATTTCATGAAATTTGATCGCGATCTGCTTTTGCAAGAACGTCAGATATGTTTTGCATCACTGAACCCTATCCTGATAAAATATCTGGGTGAAAACTAATTGGACCCCAACCTCCTTAATCTCCACATTCTTGTAGCTAACAGAGCATTGAGCTATTGAACCATGCAGTAGGTCAAGGTTTAACACATCAGTTATACACAATAACATGCTTGGGCCCTGGAAAGGGTAAGCTAATTCCTTGATATTTACTACTGCCTGTATTATGGGAATTCTTGCAAGCAGCAAACATGCCACACAGACTTGAGCCTTGTTATTGTCAGCTACTAACCAATTTTCTCGCTCTATAGCTCTGAGTGATTCAATTGCTTGTGAGCCTTTGGTGTCCAATACTCTAATGATGTAATGTGCAGCAATGTTCAACAAGAATCATTTGGCAAGCCCTGCCTCTCTCTTGTGGCTAACATTTTAACCTAGAAATGAACATTCAGTTGTATACATTGATGTTTTCAACAAAGGAGGCCATTTGGCCTATCTTTTATTGTGTGACAATTCAAAATGGCTTCCAGTGCCCCCTCACCATAGCTTTGTGTCTTCCATTGCTTTGAATATTTGTTCACTTATCCCTTAAAACGTGCAATTGTGTCTGCTATTCATCTTTGGCAAAGCATTCAATGCTCCAAAAATCTTTTGTGTAAAGATCTTAATCTCCCTCCACAGTCTTTGAATTACAATTCTTCAGCACTGACTCTCCAACTGAGAGAATAGCCTTTCTTGATTTACCTGAATCCCAGAGCCTGTTTTAAAGAACGTATATTTACAATTACCAACAGAATATAGAAGTTTAAGGATTGATCTCCTTGAGTAGTTGAAGATTATTAAATCATTTTGATGTGGAAATTGAGGAAAACCACTTCCTCTAATGAGATGTGCCAAAATAGGGGGTTACCCTGAAAGTGCTAAACCTTCAGAGGTGATATCAATCAGCACTTCTTTACACAAAGGTTGGTGTAAAAATGAAATTCTCCCAAAAAGCTGTTGAGGCTGAAGCAATTTAAAATTTTAAAACGGGGACAGATTTTTGGGAGGTAAGGAAATTAGGAGGCAGAGAGCCAAGATGGGTAAATGGAATCAGAAGCAAATCAGCTACGATCTAATTGACTAGAAGAATAGGCGTGAGCGGCTGAATGACCTGCTTTCCCAATGCTTTTACTTATCCTCCTCAGACTCTACCTGAGAGGAAGTGTGTTCGGCATCTGATGAGACCATCAATTCACAAGACACGTGATTGGAAATGAACAGTGGTTTTAATAGTCTTACAACTGAGCCTGCCTGCGACGAGATGAACTGAGAGCAGGCTTACGACTGCAGTGCTTTATACTTCCAGTTAGTGGGAGGAGCCATGGGCGGAGCCAATTGCGGAGCCCAGTACAAACTCCTCATCTCCCCCTATGGGCAGAGCCGTGCAACGGCTCGAATACAGAGCCCACGAGGACACAATACATGTAATACAACACAGTGTGAATTACTTGGTATATAATTCACCACACCATCAAGAAAAATTGCACGGCAGCACATGAATTTACTTTATGATCCTTTCCAAATTACAGATGAATTATTTTAATTTTGTTTTGCGGCCATGTTCTTTGATGCAAATTACCCCTAGAGAATGTCACGTACTGCATATTGCCAAGTAAACAAAGGTTGGCAGAGCACATTTCAAGAACAATGACATCTCGCTAAATGCCAAAAGTTAGCATGATTTGTTTACTTCTGTTGATTTTAAGGTGCATAATATTTATTTAAAAGTTAGAGCAACTAATACCATTTGGGTACTGTCTGGGAGCAATTACAGAGACTGACAGTGGAACAAAGCTTAATTATGTCATTTTAAAATTGTAATGCATGAATATGTGCGTGTCTGTGTGTGTGCGCGTGGTGTTTGACACCGAAGGCTTAATGACCGTTTACTGATGTGCCCCTTCACAGTACCTGCCTCAGTAACTTCCAACTTTCAACTTCCTCGATGATGTCAGCCGCACTCACACTGAAAGGGAAATTGTTTTTAAAAAAAGGCAGAAATAAACTTAAAACAATCAGATCAACCATAATTTTTTTAAATCTTCCCATTTGCCGGTCCCTCTTTCAGTGGTTTTTCACTTCAAGGCAATGAATTGAACTGGTCTGATGAATGTGTAATGTATCTTATGTTTTATTCTGTAATAGGTGAAACTGGAGCAGAAACCAAGGCCAATATTTGTTCCTCCTCTTCATAAGGCCATGGAGAGTAAATACAATTGTAGTGCTCCACTGACACCTCAATTCAGACCAACTAATTAAGCATTGACTATTATCAAATCCAGAATCATTGGAATCGTTCAGAGGCTATTTGGTCAATTGTGCCTGTTCCAGTTCGTTAAAATCAATCCAATTAGTCCCAGTCTGCTGTTCTTTATATATATTTCTAAAAATTCCAAAAGAGTAAATGCAATTTAAAATAAACATTTTTCTCCCCCTTTTCCAAATATATACCAAAGTTCCTGTTTATAGTTTTAAAAGATTAGTTTACAGAATGTGGGTGCCGCTGGCTAATCCAGCATTTATTGCCCTTCCCTAGTTGCCCTTCAGAAAGTGGTGGTGCGCTACCTTCTTGAACCGCTGCGGTCCCTGAGGTGTAGGTACACCCACAGTGCTGGTGGAGAGGAAATTCCAGGATGCTGCCCAGAGACACTGAAGGAATGGTGGTATATTTCCAAATTGGGATGGTGATGTTCCCAGGTATCTACTACCCTTGTCCTTCTGGATGGTAGTGGTCATGGGTTTGGAAGGTGCTGTCCGAGGAACCTCAGTAGACGGTACACATGGCTGCCACTGTTCTTTGGTGGTAGAGGGATTGAATGTTTGTGGAAGGGGGAGCAATCAAGCGGGCTGGTTTGTCCTGGATGGTGCTGAGCTTGGGTGTTGTTGGAGCTGCAGTCATCCAGGTAATTGGAGAATATTTCATTATACCCCTGACTTGTGCCTTGTGGTTGGTGGACAGCCTTTGGGGGGTGGGGTGTCGGTGAGATAGAAGGTCAGGAGGTGTGCTACTCACTACAGGATTCCTAGCCTCTGACCTGTTCTGGCAGTATTTATATGGCCAGTCCAGGTCAGTTCCTGGTCAATGGTAACCCCCAGGATATTGAAAGTGGGGGATTCAGCGATAGAAATGCCATTGAATTACAAGGGGCTAGATACTCTCTGGCACTTGTGTGGCGCGAATGTTCCTTGCCACATTTCAGACTCAAATTTGTGGGACTTGCATAACACAGACACACAGGAGTGTCGAAAATGAAGTTGCCCGCTACGTCTGGCGGCTGGGCCTGGACGCAGAAATAGAAGGGGTGGCCCAACAAGGCATGGTTTGTTAGGAGCAGCAGATACTTTTGCCCAACACATTCCTTCACCCTTGGGTGCAGCTACATGCAGACTTTGCCGGCTTTTTCCTGGATTTATGTTCTAGGTTATAGTGGACGCCCACTCGAAATGGCTTGAAGTCCACAGATGGCCTACCTCAAAGGCGACCATTGAAAATTTATGGCTCTCATTCAGCACACACTGTACCCCAGAGGTGCTGGTCACCGATAAGAGGAATTTATGGGTTTTATGAAGGCAAGCGGGGAACGGCACATCCGTATGGCCCCGTATTACCCGGCTTCGAATGGTACTGGAGGAAAGGGTGTTGCAAACATTTAAACGGGGACCAAAAAAACAAACTACCGGATTGCTGGACACTTGGCTGGCCAGATTCCTGCTCTGTGACCGGTCCACACCACATGCCGCGACCACGGAAACACTACCAGAGTTATTAATGGGCAGGCGACTCTGGACCTGTCTCAATCTCGCGTTCCCAGATATTGGTGGGAACGTACACTGCAGCCAAGAGCAGCAAGGGTGTCACCCAGATGGACACAAGTGGATGAGACTTTGTACCAGGTGATGTGATGTACATTCAGAAGTTCGCAGACTCCGCCCAATGAATCCTAGGAACAGTCCTTCGCCAGACAGGGCCAGCATTGTACCAAGTTCAGGCACAGGGTTGCGTCATAAAAAACACATCGATCATATCAGGAACAGGAGCTCAGCGGTGCACAGAGATCCTTGGGAGAAGCCAATTACTGACCAGCCTGCTCTGAATCCTCTAGATTCAAGAGCATTACCCCATGGGGGACAGGATATTGAATGTGAAAGATCATTGATACGGATTCCGACATGGAGACCCAGGCAACAGGAATTTCCGGTGGGGACAAGCCAATCAGCAGCCTCTAACAGCACATCCATCGTGTCGTTCAGTACAGAAACGGTGTTTGCCATGGAAGTACATGCTTCCTGGTCCGGCCCAGCTCAAACCCGGCTGGGATCTGAAGAGTATTGCACACACTATTACTTCCCAATAAAACTAGTTTCTCTTTATCCACTCGGCTCGGACTCGTCTGTGTCACTAAACTGACAAAAACATCCCCTGAGTTGTTTCACTTCTATGTTTTGGACATCATCTGTCAGTTCCAGTTTAAATAAATGTTTTTTTTAAATGACGTTATTTGATGAAAAGCAGTGCATTCTGGTATGGCAACTGCTCGGTCCAAGATCACAAGAAACTGCAGAGTGTGGTGAACTCAGCCCAACGCATCACACAAGCTTGCCACCCCCACATTGATTCTGTATTCACCTCCCGCTGCCTCCGGAAGACAAACAGCATTATCAGAGACCCCTCCCATCCAGGCACTGCCTTCTTCCAGACCCTTCCATCAGGCAGAAGGTACAGAAGTCTGAATTCTTGCACATCCAGACAGAGGAGCAGCTTCTTCCCCACAGCTACAAGACTCCTCAATGACTCCCCCTCTGACTGATCTGTTCCCCGTAAGAACACTATTCACAACGCCCTATGTTGCTCTTGGTCATGTATTTGCTTTGTTTGGCCCCTTGTTCCTCACTGTAACCAATCACTGTTTGTCGATGTACCATTTGTCAATGTTCTCTGCTGATTATTTTTTGTCTTCTATGTACGTACTGTGTATGTTCCTTCGGCCGCAGAAAAATACTTTTCAGTGTACTTCGGTACATGTGACAATGAATCTGATCAAATCAAATCATTCTGGTATTGCTGAACAAGAAAATAGCACCTGGAACATATTAACTGGTCTTTCACCTCGGCCAAAACTAAAGGTCCTCCTTTTGCAAACAATTTGCATTTTTCTGAACCACACCTTTGCCTAGGTGGGTGTTCCTGGAACATGCTAGCCTCCTGATAACTACAAAGGAAGTGAAACCTGTTGGTATTTCATTGAGAATACTTGTGTGCTGTAGTACTTTCTGCCTTAGAGTGCCCAGTTGTTGATTACAGCATCGGCACTGTGGCCTGAACAGTCCTGTCTAGCTGGTTATCTTGGCATTATTACTGGAGGATAGATGGAGTCGAAGTGCAAATCAGCCATAATCAAATTAATGGCAGGACAGGCTTGAGGGGCTGAATGGTCTGTTTCAGTTCCTACATTCCTAATGCATGCTCACATGCTGGGAAAAGACAGGTAACTTTCACATGGCATCATTGCCACTTGCGTGGAACTGTGCCTCAGCCGTTCCACTGCTCTGTGTGACCACAAGGTGCATACTGTGGTAACCCAAATCCATGCTTTCCTTCATGCTTGGCAAGCTGAAGAAGATATTCAAACTCAGAGCGAAGGCAGCAGCAGTTTGAGCCTCTGTTGAAAAACTTCATAGCTGAAAACCTTGCTGCTCACATGCTCCGTACTTGACTGTTTCGTTTCTATGTCCTTTGCAATACCACACGCACGTTGCCATTAGCTTCCTTCCTGTTGTCCAACAAATGTTTTCTGACTACTAGTTTAATGCACTGTGAGAATGGTGGTACACAACCATACTTCCATTAGTCTTTCCTCTCAATTCAGTATCTACTCCCTCTGCAGCAGGGATGGAATGTGAGCTCATCCTTTGGGCAGCGCGGCAGCGTAGTGGTTAGCACAATTGCTTCACAGTTCCAGGGTCCCAGGTTCGATTCCCGGCTTGGGTCAATGTCTGTGCAGAGTCTGCACGTTCTCCCCCTGTGTGTGTGGGTTTCCTCCGGGTGCTCCGGTTTCCTCCCACAGTCCAAAGATGTGCAGGTTAGGTGGATTGGCCATGATAAATTGCCCTTAGTGTCCAAAATTGCCCTTAGTGTTGGGTGGGGTTACTGTGTTATGGGGATAGGATGGAGGTGTGGGCTTGGGTAGGGTGCTATTTCCAAGGGCCGGTGCAGACTCGATGGGCGGAATGGCCTCCTTCTGCACTGTAAATTCTATGATTCTATGGTTCTGGGTCACCCTAGCACCTTGTTATGATGTCCAAACTACCTGGAGAGCACATCCTCGCACACTCGCCAGTTATGATGCTCTTTATGTGTCCTTTGCTCATGGGTTCCAGTGCAGCCATTCCCATGAGCCTTCTCCTGTCCGCGTCTGCTGTCTGCAAGAAGAAATGAAGTGTCAGGGTAGGGTCTGATGATAGTTTGTGAAGATGTGAGTGTCAGTGTAAAACAGTACAGATGATGCTTGAAAGATGCTTCAGGTTTGGGGAAATGATGAAAATAATTGCAAAGGCATTAGCAGATGCCGAACGCTTCAGTAGTAGCAGAAGGAGGTTCAGTGAAGTGTGCTGATGGTTGACAGACAGTAATGGAAAGCGAGGGAAGGAAGCCTGTATGTGCTGAGTTACAGGTTGGTACAGAAGTAAGCAGAGTCAGAGAGATGTGGTTTGGGGCCATCTCTTAGGCACTGATCAGATCATTGAATTTCTTGTGGAATTGTAATCAAGTCATGGGCTCATTGCTCTTCACATTACCCTAGTTCAGCTGCCATTTCTGAAGATTTTTGCTCAGCTATTTGCCGTGGTACTTTTCTCCTCTCTGCTGGAAAGACCAGCTTCCTCCTCCTGGTCATTTTTTAATTCATTCCTGGGATGTGAGCAAAGTTGGCAATAGCCATTTATTGCCCATCCCTGAAAGCCACTGAGAAGGTAGTGGTGAACCACTTCAGTCTATGTGATGAAGGCACACACAGTTTTCTGTTAGGTCCTCCGTTAGGAATGCCAGAATAGTTTCTGCAAATGGGGTCCTCATTGAAGAACTGCTCCAAAATGGCATCTTCAATTCACAGCAATAAATGGGAATTATGACTGAAACTAGCCAAAGTGTGTCTCCCCTCTCAGAGGTAAAGGCTGCATTTAATTAGTATCACTGTTGCCCTATTTTCTGCCTGTCTAATTGGCAAGTCTTTAATAAACAGTGCAGGTAGCATGGGGACTCTGTGCCCGTCTTAGTCTCGCGTCTCAGTCTCAACCTCATCATCATCAAACAAGACTCACACACCAATGTGACTCATGCATTTTGCTGACATCATCAACCTCCATGACTATATTATGCTAGTTTGAAACTCATTGAATGTGAAGCATCCTCTTTTTTCAGGATGACGTGATGAAGTTCTTCAAAAATGCATTCTTAGAACAGTACAGCACAGAACAGGCCCTTCGGCCCTCGATGTTGTGCCGAGCAATGATCACCCCACTCAAACTCACGTATCCACCCTATACCCGTAACCCAACAACTCCCCCTTAACCTTACTTTTTAGGACACTACGGGCAATTTAGCATGGCCAATCCACCTAACCCGCACATCTTTGGACTGTGGGAGGAAACCGGAGCACCCGGAGGAAACCCACGCACACACGGGGAGGACGTGCAGACTCCGCACAGACAGTGACCCAGCCGGGAACCGAACCTGGGACCCTGGAGCTGTGAAGCATTGATGCTAACCACTATGCTACCGTGCTGCCGTGCTCCTCAAGCAGAAAGAGATTGGATGCAGAAAATGGGAAAGGTTTCTTTCACCACTCATTGATATCTAAACACAAAATACCAAATCATTTAAAATAAATAAATAATAAAGCTAAAACGTGTGATATGTATGGATTCCTTGTAACTACGTAAATAGTCTTCGAGCATATCCCTCATCACTGAATAATGAACCACTTTTTTGAATTGTGTTTTGAATGCTGTTTTTGTGGTGTTACATCAAGCAAACATTCATTATCCTGTACATCGATCATGCAAGAGGTATGTACATTTGTAAAGTGCCTCCTCTTACTGTTACATTGGATCCTGGTCCCTCCATCTTCAATGCAGCTTGTCCCTGCACCAACAAATCAGCTTTTTGTTAAGGCAGTCACACAGTCTACCCTAATTGCAGCATGAGTACAGGAGTTGTCACCACAACTATACGCTAATCACATACTTTACCAGACAAGAACCAATTGTCACCTTTTACATGGCCAGTGCATCAGTGCAGAAATTGAATTGGAGGCAGACAGGAGCCTTTGGGTGTCACTCATCAGTGAATTATTCCAATTTTCCTGGTTGGTCCAGATGACACACTGCTGACTGACTCCTTTGAAAAGAAACTGAATAAATATCTGGTAAGAGAAGAGATTACAAAAAGGGGTTGAATGTTGTTAGACATGGATGACCAAATACTCCATGAAGCATAGTGGCTCCAGTCCTGCCGGGGCATGGAAAAGTCATCCTCGGAATGCGACTGGTCAGGGCTGAATAATGTAGATTGTGATTTTAGATTGATAGTGGAGTTCTGCTTGACTGCTTTCAGTTGAAGAAAACGTCTCATCAAGTTATTAAATCAGTAATAAAGCACATAGGCTAGCCATCAATAATGACCTGAAGGTAATTATTTTGGAACCACCCTCGATTTTGCAGTTGCACAATGTTTTCACAGAACAACACGATCATTGCCCATCAAGGAAGTCATTTACGTCTCCCAGTGGATGAATGGAGTACAAAGGAATGTAAGTCTGCAGAGACTGACCTAATGCAGGGAAGGTGAGACCCTGTCATCAGATTTGGGAAGGGACACAAAAGATGCTTTGGAGAACCATGTTGAAATGTGCAACTGTGGGGAGGGAGTTATACATCCTTCTGTACATTTGCTCAAGATCCACCCTTTCTCTCACAGTGACAGTATTGGCAGGGAGGATCATTTAGGAGCTACGTGGAGTCACTGGGCTACTTAGGGATGGAAACAACACATCTATTTATTTTTACTGGTTTATTAGGAAGAAGCAATCCATGGGTAGAGTTGGAATTTTGCAGGATTTTTTACCATGTATTTTCATGTTCGTGCGCTGACAAATTAGTGACTGTTCTTGTCTGTAGTAGGTGTGGTCTTTTTTAGGGGAGGGGGGGAGGGGTGATGCCTCCAGGGTGCTAGGTTCCTTGTATGTTGCACTGTCCCATACCTGAACCCAATATGTGAACCAAACAGGGTCACAATAGTTAAGGTAACTGTTGAAAAATCAACTGCATCAAATCAGTTGTCCATCTTACATTCCATGACTGAAGTTAATGGAATGTAAAATGGAAAGTTAATGGAAAGTTCAATGTACACGGTCAACGGGGACTGGCTAGGTTTAGAAATAGCCTCCTGGAACCTGGAGCAATGGAGCTGCTGCTGGGAGCTGCAGTTTTTCCTCAGATAACTTGGCAGGTCAACGCTTCAATGAGTAGTTTGTTATTAATTACATTAGCAGCAAAAAGCTCATCAGTGTTAGCACTGGTAAATTGTAAAGTCGTGCCAGTGCAAACTGCAGCAATATGTTTGCACATACTTCGGGCTCAGCCAAGCTGCACCAAACTGCCACAAGTGGAAGGTGTCCATGTAGGAAGAAACTATGCATTCTCCACTGGGTAAACCAAAATCCTCCAAATGTACGGTCACTGATCATGATGATATCCTTTCCATCATCCCCAAGATGTGTGCCCTAAAGTAACCCCTGCCTTCTGCCATCCTACTTTTAATCCATTTTTCCTTTTTCTTGGAAATGTATTTGTGCTTTCCCATCTAAGAAAGGTGACCTCTCTTACCCTTCAAACTGCTGTCCATTGATTTTACATCAGCCCTTTGTTACCAAAGTTGACATTATTCAAATTTTGGTTTAAATTAAATTGTGCTGAATTGAAGATTTCCAGCATGATTCCACAGATGATCTTGTTCTCTACCTTATGCCCCTTTGTCTTGAATGCTTTAGTGAATCATCTACTGTTATTGTGAACATCTCCATGGCTTTCGATAGGATCTTGCACCATGTCGTTCTGAACAGTTTACCATCATATGTGGCTCCCACTAAAGCTATTTATATAGTGTCCACTTTCCTCACAAATCCACACTACATTTTATGGTTCGCTCTCTGTTTCTTTTGCAACAGTATGTTGAAATGAAGACTGCTTGCGTGGTATTCAGTTCTTATTTATTTTTGTCCAGAATGGGGCAGCACGGCAGCGCAGTGGTTAGCACTGCTGTCTCATAGCGCCGAGGTCCCAGGTTCAATCCCGGCTCTGGGTCACTGTCCGTGTGGAATTTGCACATTCTCCCTTGTTTGTGTGGGTTTTGCCCCAACAACCCAAAGATGTGCAGGCTGGTGGATTGGCCATGCTAAATTGGCCCTTTATTGGAAAATTAGAAAATGAATTGGGTACTCTACGTTGAAAAAAAATAAATAATTTTTGCCCAGGACTTCTTAAGTGCTAGATTCATTCTGCCGGTCCCTGGTTTCTGCAATCTTCAAGCTTTTAAAACATGAGTTTGATGTCATTGAATCGCTAATCTTAATTTACCTTGTCGCTTTTATTCTTTTCAGCCTTGGTCGTGGGGCTGAGTGCGCGACCTTTAATTAAAAATACATGGAAATCTACCATTTCCAGTCAGACGTGTGCAACTTATATGTTTGTACTGAGTGACACATTGCTTTGCATAATCAAATATTCTGTCAATTTATGGAAACATTAATTGCATATTCAATGGTGGTTCATTCTGTGTGTTGACAGCATATTATTCGAACTGAACATACTGTTTATCACCCACATGTGATTCTTGGAGTGAACCTCCAGTTCTCCTGCAGCAACAAAATATACATTGATTCTCTCAGCTCAGGTAGATACTGAAAGCAATACTCAGAGCTTATTGTCATCATGTCCATGAAGTTCAGGTGACCAATGGGACAAAATAAAATACAACAACAGCAATGCACTTAAATGGAAAGATTTATTTCAAAATGAAAAAAAAAACTTGGATTTCAACTGTACTTTTTAAAACTATAGGACATCCCAAAGGGCTTTGCAGCCAATTAAACATATTTGAGGTGTCGTCAGTGTTATAGAAAAAGCTGCAGCTAATTTTCACATAGCAAGCTCCTACAAATAGCAATGTGTTAATGGCCAAATAAGGAGTTCTGGTGATGTTGGTTAGTGGGTGAAGATTGATCCAAGTGGGGGTAGGGGGAGGTGCTTCTATGCTCTTTGCCAAATGGTGCCATGAGATACTTCACATCCACCTGACAGAATACATGGGGCCTCAGTTAATGTCTCATCCGACGTATTGTGCTGTCAGTATAACATCAACCAAGATAATGTGCTCAGGTCTCTGGAATGGGACCTGGACCCATCTGACTCTGGGGCGAGAATGCTACCCACTGAGAAATGACTGACAGCTAAATTTCACGGAGGCACAGGTGTTAGCATTGTTGCCTCACAGCACCAGGGACCCTAGTTCAATTCCGGCCTCGGGTGACTGTATGGAGTTTGCACTTTCTCCCCGTGTCTCCGTGGGTTTCTTCTGGGTGCTCCGGTTTCCTCCACAGTCCCACAGTCCAAAGATGTGCAGGGTAGGTGGATTGGCCATGCTAAATTGTCTCTCAGTGTCCACCGATGTGTAGGCCATGTGGGGTTACGGGTACGGCAGGGCATTGGGCCGAGGTAGGATGCTCTTTCGGAGGGCCGGTGCAAGCTCGATGGTCCGAATGGCCTCTATAGACTGTAGGGAGTCTATAGATTCTGTATATATTTTAATTGCCCTATTTTCATGACAAAAATATTTTCAATTTTTTTGCAAAAGCTCCCTGGTCCCCTCCACCGCCCTCAAGCTATGGGGAAAGAAATGATGGATTTGAAATGATGCAGCCTACAGAGGAATTAAGGGGAATGTGACCCATGATTTCATGAAAATGTATGACAAGCATTATTCATGATTATTGGTAAGAAGGTTATTCATGAAGGCCCCACCTTCTCAACTTGCCCCTTGTCTGAGATGTGGCGATCCTCAGGTTAAATCATCACCAGTTAGCTCTTCCCTTCAAAGGGGAAAGCAGTCTCTGGTCACCTGGGACTATGGTGACTTTACCTGTTATGACAAGCGTTATAACGTTAGTCTTTATTATGAAGTATTTTGGCGTGGTGGATCAGATTGGCAATGCAATAACATTTTCATGCCTTTTCTGTGCCGACACCTCCCATCAGAAGATCACAACTTGCGACCTATCAAACATATTTCCTTGTTCAAATTGAAGCGCTTACCCAAATATATGACCAAAAATGTTCAGTTATCAGGCACAATCGGTGGGTGTATATACCCGTTCACAGAGAAGTGACCCAACTAGCCACATGCAAACAGCTATGCTGAATACTTCACATTTGATTGAGATCAGTGAGAATGCTGTGCATTTATACCAGCCCCTGGTGTTAAAGGGTAGCTGCGAGATCAGTGTTGATGTTACACCTCTGAAACAGATTCCATTTCCAGAGCAACTATGAAGCAGAATGTTGACTGCAGTGCCTTCATGTTCCCGGCATGTTTTGATGAGCCAGGACACTCCTGGTTGAATCCTACAAAACAATCAGTGCCAGTGAGGTAAATGTTGCAATGCAGCTACCTCGGTCAATGTTTCTGGTAGAATTTCTGCATTAGCTTTATTTGCATATTGGTATTACTCCCTCAGACAGTGTGCTTGCTTGCTTCAGGCAGGCAGGAGGAAGGAAATTGATGCTAAAGAGAAAAAATATATATACTTTTTAAAAGGTTTCCTGCTTTGCGATTGATTGCACTCAACAAGAAACCTTTTAAAGCTTTGAAATCACAACATAAAATGTTGGAAACACTCAGCAGGTCAGGCAGCATCTGTGGAGAGAGAAACACAGTTGGCATGTACTAATGCGTCCTTCTGCAGCTGGGTATCAAACATTGTCCGATAAAGTCACTGTAAAGTGCCTTTGGAACATTGTTTTTGTTATATTAAAGGCACTTTATAGATGCAAATTGTTGGTTCAGTCAGTGATCTTTCGAAGTTGGTCCCGTTTAAAATTAGAACCTGTGCCTCGACAGCATTATCCTTCCACCCGCCTTTCCCCCACCCCCACCCATACCACCACCCCATCACCGCTTCAGCGGCGATCGAGTCGGTAGCTAGATAAATTCAAAGTCTGGTGTCACTTCTGGGGCCCCCAGTCCATCATCCTTACTCCTGATATCCTCATTGCCATCCAACGTTAGGAAGTGACAAGGCAGAAAGTTACCTAATGTGGAGGTTCATCTCATTTTTAAAGAGCACTCAGCAAATCAAGCAGTATAGGAAGGGGAAATGCACAGCCAAAATGAAAAGGCGGCAAATGAGTCAGGAAGGCATAGAGGTTATAGGCCAGTTAAGTCACGAGGGAGTTTGACAAGGTTCGATGTTATTTATTTTAATTCAAGCCGTCTGATGAACAAGGCAGATGAGTTGAGGGCACAAATTCAAACATGGGGGCATGGTGTCATTGAGACATGGTTGAGAGAGGGGCAGGATTGGCAGCTCAATATTCCAGAGGAAAGAGGATCTTCAGGTGAGACAGGGGGCGCAATTCTCCGCAAATGCGGCGAGTCGTAAAGGCTGCCGTGAAACTGGCCGTGTTTCACGGCAGCCTCCGCACCCCCTCCCGGGACCCGATTCTCCCCCCCCGGGCGGGGCTAGCAGTGGGGCCCCGTGAACCACAGCATCGCGGCCTTAGCGAGCGTCGCTAAGTCCCCACGCCAAGCGTCACACCGGCTGACGCGCACGATGATTTCAGCCGCGCATGCGCGAATTGGACGGCTCCAACCTGCGGGGCGGCGGAGGGAGAAAGAGTGCGTCCGTTACGGACGCACTGCCCGCGATCGGTGGGCACCGTGGTACTGCCGTGCCAATCGGGGCCCTGGATACCTAGAGCGGGCATGTTGCGGCTGTTTTTACGACGGCAGCAAGCAGGTGTGTTTGCTGCCGTAAAGGCCTGGGAACTCGGCCCATCGGCCTGGGGAGAATCGCTGTTCGCCGTAAAAAACGGCGAGCAGCGATTCGTGTCGTGTGGCAGCTGTGGTGGGGGGGGGGCGAGAATAGCGGGAGGGCAGGAAAAATGTCGGGGACGCCCTCCCGCTATTCTCCGACCCGTCGTGGGCAGCGGAGAATCGCGCCCAGGGAAGGAGGTAAAAGAGGAGGGCGTGTTGCAATTTTGATCAGGCAGTCAATTACAGCAGTAAGGAGGGACGGCGTCTTAGAAGGTTCTTCAAATGAAGTCATATGTGTGGAACTTAAAACAATCTGATACTGGTAGAAGAGAAAGGCTTTTGGGAAGTACAAAGGGAGAAATTCAACTGCGGCCCTTGAGGAATATAGGAAATGCAAGAGGAAACTTAAATAAAGCAATTAGAAGAGCAAAAAGGGGGCATGAAAAAGGACTTGCGAATAAGATTAGGCAGAAACCTAGGATATTCTATAAATGTATTCAGGGGAAGAGGTTAACCAGGGAAAGAATAGCTCTAAATAGAGATGAATAGGGCAATTTGTGAATCTGTGTGTGAAGCCATAGGACAAAATGAATACTTATCGGTCTTGACTCAGGAGAAGGACGTAGGTGCAGAATTCAGTAAATGGGACTGTGAGGACCTTGAATCGTTCAACATACGAAGTGAGGAGGTATCGGAGACTTTGACGGGCTTAAAAAAAGACAAATTCTCAGGCCCGGATGAAATGCATCCGAGGCTGTTGTGGGAGGCGAGGCAAGAAATTGCAGGGGCTCTGACGCAAGTTTGTAATTCATCTCTGGCCATGTGAGACATGTCAGAGGACTGGAGAACAACTAATGTTGTTCCACTTTTCAAGGAGGGTGGTAGAGGTAAACCAGGGAATGATAGACCGGTAAGTTCACATCAGTGGTGAGGAAACCATGGGAGAAAATTCCGATGGAGAGAATTAATTTCCATTTGGAAAGGCATGGGTTGATTAGGGATTGTCAGCGTGGCTTTGTCAGAGGGAAGTCATGTCTGACAAATTTGATAGAATTTTTTGATAAAGTGACCTACTAACAACAATAGTAGATGAAGGAAGTGCAGTTAATGTAGTTTATATGGATTTTAGAAAAGCCTTTGACAATGTCTCACATCATAGACTGATTGAAAAGGTTGAAGCACGTGGAATTCAAGAAACCCTGTGGAGATGGATCCGAAACCTGCTTAGTAATGGAACACGAAAGGTGGTGATGGAAGGCTGTTTGAGTAACGAGGCCGGTGTCCAGCAGTGTACTACAGGGATCAGTGCTGGGTCCCTTCTTGTTTGTTATAATATATATATATATATATATAAATGTTATAGATCAGAACGTGGGTGGAATGATAAGTATGTTTGCAGATGAAACCAAGGTTGGCAGGGTAGTTAACAATGAAGAAGAGATACTTAATTTTGAACTGAAGCCATGTCCGCTGATGGCCATGTTTGGGGTATCAAACTCGCCGCTGCTGCAGATGGGGGTGAAGGTGGATGTCCTCGCCTTTACCTCGTTAATAGCCTGGAGGCAAGTTCTTTTTGGGTGGAGGTCTCCTCCTCTGCCCAGTGCCTTGGCCTGGTTGGGTGACCTCATGGAATTCCTACATTTGAGAAGGTCAAGTACAGCATTAGGGGGTCGATAGAAGGGTTCTACATGAGGTGGCAGCCATTGATTTCCTTTTTCAAAGAGTTAGCCACCATCAGTTGTTAAAGTAGTTTCAATTTAAGGTTGGGGTTTAGATTGGGTGTGTAACTATGTTCTTTTTACATTGTAACTTGAAGCATCTTTTTTATATTATACTGTTTATACTGTTAATAATGAAAAAGTTTTCAATAAAAAAATATATTTTAAAAACAGTGAAGAAGAGGGCAGCATAGCGGCACAGTGGTTAGCACTGTTGCCTCACAGCTCTAGGGACTCGGGTTCAATTCCAGTCTCAGGTGACTGCGTAGAGTTTGCACTTTCTCTCTGTGTCTGCGTGGGTTTCCTCTGGGTGCTCTGGTTTCCTCCCACAGTCCAAAAGTGTCCAGGTTAGGTGGATTGGATATGCTAAAATTGTCCCTTAGTGTCCAAAAAGGTTAGGTTGGATTAAGGGATAGGGTGGAAGCATGGGCTTAAGTAGGGTGTCCTTTCCAAGGGCCGGTGCAAACTTGATCAGCCGAATGGCCTCCTTCTGCACTGTGAGGATTCAATGGATTCTAAGAGGGTTGTAGGTTACAGGAAGATTTAGATGGTTTGTCAGATGGGCAGAGCAGTGGCATCTGGTATTTGAACCTGATAAGTGCGAGGTGATGCACTTTGGAAGAAGAAACAGGATAAGGAAGTATGTAATGAATGGCAGGACACTCGGGAAGCGCAGAGGAGCAGATGGAACTTGGGGTACTTGTTCACAGATCCCTGAAGGTGGCACAGCAAGTGAATAAGTAATTAAGAAAGCATATGGGACAATTGCCTTTACCAGTCGTGGCAAAGAGCAAGAAGGTTATGCTTGAGCTGTACAAAACGTTGGTTAGGCAGCAGTTAGAGTACTGTGTGCAGTTCTGGTCACCTCACTATAGATTGCACAGGAGGGCGTACAGAGTAGATTCACCAGGATTTTGCCTGGGATGGAGCACCTGAGCTACAATGAGAGACTGGGTAGGCTTTTATTGTTTTCTTTAGAGCAGAGAAGGCTGAGGGAATACGATTGAGGTTTATAAGATTATAAGAGTTTGAACAGGGGTAATTGGAAGCACCTGTTCCTCTTGGTTGAGGGGTCACTCGCAAGGTGGCATAGTTTTAGGGTGAGGGGCAGGAGATTCTGAGGAGATTTGAGAAAAAAAGAATCCTGGGAAGGTCGTGGAGGCTGGAAACCTCACAACCTTGGATGAAACACTTGCACTTGAAACACCATCACATTCAAGAATATGGGATACGTGCTGGTAAGTGTGATGAGAGCGAGATTAGATGTAGTTATTGGCGGTGTAGCCTTGATGGGCCGAAGGGCCTTTTCTGTGCTGTACAACTCTATGACTCTATGACGAGTGAAAGTGGAGATTTCGCCTTTCCCAATACTAGCTGAGGTATTCACAATGTGAAAAGTTTAGAGGGAGCGGAATTCTTAAAATGTGTCCAAAAGAACTTTTTAAGCCAGTGCGTAGAAGGTCCTACAAGAGAGGGAGTGATCCTGGACTTCGTTTTTGGTAACGAACCAGGTAAGTAGTGAAGTATCATTGGGGGAGTATTTTAGAAACAACAATCATAACTTCATTAGATTCAAGATTGTTATGGAAAAAGACAAGAATGGGACTGAAATCATGGGCACGATCTACGCAAATGAGTCCCGTCATGTGCGCGATTAGCCGTGTGTTTGCCGGCGCTCGGACTGCTGAGCAACACCACGCTATCAAACGGCCATTTGGGTAGATTAGGGGCCTCAGCGGGAAATATGTGGCTGAAACCGCACTTAAGTCACATTTCCTCCCCCTCTCTCACCCCTATGACATGACCCCTGAACGCCCCCCCCCCCCCCCAAGTCCCAAGCCCAAACTCACCTATAAGGGGCTCCTGAGGCGAGTCCCCCCACCCAATTTATGCAGGACACCACTGGGCCAGATTCCCATCGGAGAAACATGTCAGCTTGGCACTTTCACACTGCTAGCCTGGCAGTGTCCCTGCCAGTTGGCAGTGCCACCTGGGCACCTTGGCAGTGCCAGGTTGGCACCCAGGTGGCACTTCTAGGGTGTCAAGTCCAGGGTGCCAAGCTGGTAGTACCAGGATGCCTGGGTGGTACCAGCAGTGCCAGAGTGCCACCCTGCCCTGAGGGCAAGCACCTATGTCTTTGATCCCCTGGGAGACCACCATGAATACTGTTCCGTCTGGTCCTGTTTGCGGAAACCAGCACTGAACGGCGCTCGCCTGAGGTCTCCAAGGTGAAGGGGATAGATTCCAATGTCTTGGTTACCTCAGGGTACTGCATATTAAAGTGAGACGAGCTGTCTCACTCTAGTATGCAGTTTTGCCAAAAAGTGATCTCGCCCACAATGGGTGGGCTCCACATCGTGGTGTCTCATGTCAGATCTCGTGAGGCACGCAAGCCAGGTTAATCCTGGGAGTGGGGTCTCCCATCATTTATTGGCTACATTACGCTGCAGCGCACTGCTTTTCGGGCACAGCGTAGTCAGTAGATCCCACCCATAGAGTTTAAGAGCAGGAAGGTTAAAACGTTGGTTGGCCACAGCTAGTGTATTGTGTGCAGTTCTGGAATCTACATAAAAGGAGGGATGTGATAGCACAGGAAAGGGTGCAGCAGATTTACCAGGATGTTGTCTGAGCTGGAGACCTTTAGCAATGAAGAGAGATTGGATAGACTGGAATGTTTTCCTTGAAGCAGAGGAGACTGAGGGGGGGACATGATTGAGATGTATAAAATCATGAGAGGCGTACATAAAGTAGAAAGGAAGAAACTTTTCCCATTGGTGGAGGAATCTATGACCAGGGGGCATAGATTTAAGGTAAGCAGCAGGAGAATTAGAGGGGATGTGAGGAAAATCGTTTTCACCCAGAGGGTGACAGGAGTCTGGAACTCGCTGCCTGAAAGAGTGGTGGAGGCAGAGACCTTCACAACATTTAAGAAGTATTTAGATGTGCACATGCGATGCCAAGACATACAAGACGATGGGCCCCGAGCTGGATCATGGGATTAGAATACTGAGGTGGCTGTTTTTAACCTCCGCAGATATGGTGGGCAGAAGGGCCCTTTCGATGCTGTACATCTCTCTGACTGTGGTTCTACATATTGATTCATGTCAGCATGTGACTTGTGTATGAGGTCATCAGACCTTTTTCCCCTCCGAAAGAAAACAAAATCATTTGCCAAGTACTCTTATAATAGAAAGCAACCCTTGTATTTGCAAAGCAATGTATGAGTTATGACACGGAAAGCTGTCCCTTAAGGACCCATAGACGAAGCAACAGCTCTGCCAGTCGGAAGGAAAAACCAGTAAAACTTGAAAATGACTGGTACTGGTACAGGTCCAAACTGGTTTTGTGTACCTTAAAGTGGAACTCCACCCTTGCTGTCACACGGCACTGAGGTCCCAGGTTCGATCCTGGCTCTGTGTCACTGTCCATGTGGAGTTTGCACATTCTCCCCGTGTTCTCGTGGGTTTCGCCCCCACAACCCAAAGATGTGCAGGCTAGGTGGATTGGCACACCATATTGCCCCTTAATTGGAAAAAAAATGATTTGGGTACTTTAAATTTATTTTTTTTAAAGTGGAACTCCACTTTGAACCAGCACCAAACTGTCAGAGTGATGTTACGAGGAGGAAAAAACAGTAAAACTTGGAAATGACTGGTACTTGCCTGTAGTGGAGATCCACTTTAAGGTGGGATGGCATTGATGTAGCGGTATTCTCTTTGGATTAATATTCCCGAAACCAGGTGTAATGCTGTCGGGTCCTGGATTCAAATCCCACTGTGGCAGATGTTGAAATTTGAATCCAATAAAAGTCTGAAATTATAAGGTCCAATGATGACCATCAAGTGATTGTTGTAAAAAAAACCATCTCAGGCGAAATTCTCCCCTACCCGGCGGGGCGGGGGGTCCCGGCGTAGCGGAGTGGCGCCAACCACTCTGGCGTCGGGCCTCCCCAAAGGTGCGGAATTGGGCCAAGCCCTCACATTGAGGGGCTAGGCCCGCGCTGGAGTGGTTGGCACCACACCGACTGCCGCCAAAACTGGCAACAACGGCCTTTGACGCCTGACGCCCAGTGCCGGGGCTGGCCGAAAGGCCTTCGCCGGTTCGCGCATGCGCCGGTGTGTCAGCTGCCGCTGACGTCACCACCGGCGCATGCGCGCTGGGGGATTCTCTTCCACCTCCGCCATGGTGGAGGCCGTGGCGGCGGTGGAAGAAAAAGAGTGCCCCCACGGCACAGGCCCGTCCGCCGATCGGTGGGCCCCGATCGCGGGCCTGGCCACCGTGGGAGCACCCCCGATCGTCCCCCCAGGACCCCGGGGGCCCGCTCACGCCACCGATCCCGCCGGCACAGAGGTGGTTCAAACCACGGCAGCGGGAGGCGCCTCTCAGCGGCGGGACTTCGGCCCATCCGGGCCGGAGAATAATGGCAGCACAGAAACCCGTAGCCTCCCGCCGGCCCCCCGCCATTCTCCGAGGCGGGCGGCGGGATTGGCGGCACGCCGACTTTTTGCGGGTGGGAGAATTCTGCACATGGCGGGGGCGGGAGTTTCGGCGGCCTCGGGCGATTCTCCGACCCTGCTGGGGGTCGGAGAATTTCGCCCCTCATGCCCTTTCGGAAAGGAAATCTCCCATCCTTACCTGGTCTGGCCTACCTGGTGTGACATCAGACCCACAGAAAAGTGGTTGCTTCTGAAAAGGCTGAGCAAGCCCCTCAGTTCAAGGCTGGCGCAGTCAATGATGCCCACATCCAATTTTGAAAAACTGTTTGTACCATCCATGTTTTTCCACTTTCCCGAGTGCCAGAGCTCCTAACAGTCTGTTACTATACCTTAAATCACTGAAAGATTTTATATTGCAGGAAGAATGGCTCTTTGGTACATTTAAAGTCTGTAGTTATCCCTATGATACCTGACCTTTTCCAACACACCAAATTATCCACTAATCAAGGAAAGAGACCATATGCCTTGTCAAGATTAATTCTCAATAATGCTATAAGTTCTAAACAATCATTGGAAATTGCTGGCTTCTAAATCTATCTTGAAGTCTGACTATGCATTTAATGTTGTATTAATGTTCTATACAACAAAATAATACAAAACTGTAGTATTGAAACAGTGGAACGATGGCAGTTACGAGTCTGATACAGATCAAGAATAGATTAAGTGTAAAACCCTGACAAATTAAGTCAGAGTGGAGCCGAGATTGCAAGAACAGTGCTAAGTCAGTGATTTTAATGAAGCCAGAGAGTGAAAATCAGCAATTAACAGTTTTTATACTCACAGGAGAGTATTTTTGTTGTTTTTAATTGAAGTCGTTTCCATTTGTTGTTTGATCATTTTGGATGAAATCCCACTGAGCCTCTTAACCAAGGCTATCATGTATCTGAGGTGAAATTGCCCAAGCACCTTTTACTGAGGTGGTTATAAAATAATGGCCAGGATATTGCAGTCAGCAGGGATTGAAAGGCACCCCCTGTTCATTCTGTTTGCAGGTGCGCAAAGACTTTTCATGAGGTTTTGAGCGGCAACTTGGGGCTACTTGAGGTTGTTCTCAGTGTAGGTTCTTCTACAGGGGACCAGTGGCATGTGTGAATGAGGCAACAAAGCATGCATCTCTGCAACGTAAGTTGCTTGTGGGGTAAAGGTGTATGGGGAGGAGGTTGTACCTTATTCAATGCTTGATTGAGGGGACCAGGCTGAGAGCCAAGCCCTGCCCTTACTCCCTTGAGATCCTCACCCCACAATCCTCCTCCTGCCACTACTCACATGTGGCCTGGGTCCCTCAGCGATCCTAGGCCACAGGCTGGTGTGTTACCGGCAGCAGCCACTACCTCTCCAGTGGCGCTGCCTGCAATGACAGCTGCTGGCCTCTGATTAGCTGGTAGTTCTCGGCCAGTGAGACATCTTGGGCTGGATTCTTCGATTCTGGGGCTATGTTCCCATGCCGGCGTGGGAACGGTGGCCAGAAAAACTGTTGCAAATGGCCACCAATTGCCCGTTTTGCTGGGGGCTAGCAGGACGGCAGCGTAGAGCACCAAGCTCGAGCTGCTGATACGGCCCGGAGAATTGCCGGGTCTGTGGCCACACATGCGCATGGTAGTGGGCTGCAGCGGCCGCGCCATGCAACGTGGCGGCAGCCGCTTGCGGACCCGGACCACGAAATAGTCTCCCACTTCGGCCGGCTCACGCATCCTGAATAATGTCCCCCCCTGCCCACGGATTGGCCCTCCCTCGACTGTGGCAGCACTGGACTGTGTCCGCAGCCGCCACACCAAGTTCCCAACGGGTGAGACCATGAGAGACCCACGCCACTGGGAACTCGGCTGGTCAGGGGCGAGCATCAGGGGGCGGGCCTCAGGCAATTTCCTGAGGCCGTCGATACATGCCCCCCCCCCCCCCCCCCCCCCCCCCCCCCCCCGCCCCCCGATTTGGTCAGGAACTCCGGCCATTCGCCGAACGCGATTTCGACGTCAGCGACGGGAGAATGCAGCCCCTGAACTCCAGGTTCTCGATCCTGGGAACGCTGTCACTGCTCAGTCAGGTGCCTCAGAGACATTTAATAGGGTGGGCTTTCCCAAAAAGAGGTGATGTGGAGCTCTCACTGGCTTCCATTTGTCACCTGATTAAAACCTCTTGTTCTTCACAACCGTACAATTTTAATGCCTCACCCTCTTTGACCCTTGTCCCACTAGGATAGTTCTTCACCCCATCGGGACACAGCTTTTCTTAGTGGTCCTCAATGTTCGGCACACTCAAGCCGAGATTTTACATCCTTGAAGGATTTGGATATTAAGCAGTGAACGCTAACCATTATCCCTAATTCCCCTCTTGTGCTAGGGGACAAAGGAATAAAAAGCTATCCTCACTTGCACTGGACCGGCATCAGACAAACAGGAGTCAGACGTAAGCAAAAGCTGAGGAACTTTCCTTACTGTAAATCATCATCACTCTCCTACATTGACAGACTAAGCAGTCACAAGGACTCCCCCATCCAACACCATGAAGACTTTAAAAAATAAATAATTTACAGGATGTGGGCATTGCTAGTTACGCCAGCATTTATTGCCCATCCCTGGTTGCTCTTCAGAAGGTGGTAGTGAGTTGCCTTCTTGAACTGCTGCAGTCCCTACTGTACACCGACAGTACTGTTTGGGAGGGAGTTCCAGAATTTTGACCCAGCGACAATGAAGGAACGGTGATATAGTTCTAAATTGGGATGGTGAATTACTTGGAAGGAAACCTCCAAGTGGTGGGGTTGCTACGTATCTGCTGCTCTTGTCCTTCCAGATGGTAGTAGTTGTGGGTTTGGAAAGTGGTGCCTAAGGAGTAATAGAGTAGAATTCCTACAGTGCAGAAGGAGGCCATTCGGCCCATCAAGTCTGCACCGACCCTCCCTAAAAGAGCACGTTACCTAGGCCCACTCCCCGCCCAAACCCCATGGCCCCACCTAACCTTCACAGCTTTGGATACTAAGGGGCAAGTTATCATGGCCAATCCACCCAGCCTTCACATATTTGGACTGTGGGAACACCCGGAGGAAACCCACACAGTCATGGGGAGAAAGTGCAAACTCCACATAGACATTTACCCAAGGCTGGAATTGAACCCGAGTCCCATGTGCCGTGAGGCAGCAGTGCTAACCACTGTGCTTCCATGCCACCCACCTTTCCGAGTTCCTGTAGTGCATCTTGTAGATGGTACACATGGCTGCCACTATTCCTCGGCGGTGGAGGGATTGACAGTTTGTGGAAAGGAGCAGCAATCAAGTGGGCTAATTTGTCCTGGATGGACAAAAGTACCTCCTCCCTTGGTCGCAGAGGGGTCACAAGGTCTTGTGTGGGATGGGGAGGGCGGTGGGGTTGTAGAGCTGTTAGACAACATGTTAGTGCTATCGTGCGAAGCAGGAAGCGATCAGGATATCCCGGGTCCTCCTGCCCATGTGGTCCGTCACCCCCGTCTGGCCTCCATCTTCCGGTTCCTCTTCACCCTCTCCCTCCACTCTCTCCTGGACTTCCTCCTCATCAGAGGAAATGTTCTGCTCCTCCTGGTCATCTTCAAGAATGCTGCACCAAGTTATGAAGGGCGCATCAGACCACGACAATGCGGGAGACCCTCTGGGGACTGTACTGCAGGGCCCCACCAGACTTGTCGAGGCAGCGGAAGGGTTTCTCCAGCAGCCCGTTGCACCGCACAATCACAGACCAGGTGGCATTGTGAATCTCGTTAAACCGGACCTCTGCATCGGTCTCAGGCCTCCACACTGGCTTTATCAGCCATGACATCAATGGGTATCCTTTATCCCCAACAAGCTATTTCTACAGATTATTGGGACCCTTGAATATTCTAGGGACAGTGAGACTGCCCAAGAATTAAGCGACTGTGCACCCTACTGGAAAATGTGAAAACACGTACATGATCCTCGTCTGGTGGTCATAGACCATCTGGACTTTCAGGGAGTGGACGCCTTCCTGTTAATCATGGGGGATTCCCTGATGCCACGGGGTGTGTAAAGGCACATGAGTTCCTTAGATGGCCCCCTGCACCTGTGGCATTCAAGCTATTGTCCTGAAACCCACATCCCTCTTGTCCTGATGGGCCTGTAGTCCGATACCCTGGCATTGAGAACATCCATGACCTCACAGCTGCATTTGTGGGCGGATAGCTGTGAGATACCACACAGATCAGCTGTTGAGCCTGGGAACGATCCTGTGATGTAGAAGTTTAAAGCTGCCATGACCTTCACGGTCACAGGGAATAGGTGCCATTCTCCTCCACATGGTGCCAAGTTGGCTAGAATGTCACACAGGTGCTGCACCATCTCCCTGTTGAGACGGAGTCTCCTGCAGCACATCTTGTCCAAAAGCTCCATGAAAGACGCCCGTATCCTTCTTCAATTGGGAGTCCCTGGTCGGCTTGTGCTGCATTCGGCCCCTGAGCCTGCCCTGCAGTCCCCTGGCCCCCTGGGCCTGGGTGTTCCCTCAGTGCTGCTGCTCGTTGCTGCTGGAGCCTGTGCTCATCCAGGGCAGTGATGAGCTGAATTACCAGCTCCACTCGCTCCATTCCGAGATCTCTCAGAAAGCTGCGAGGGATGAGAGACAGACAAAGAGAGAAAGACAGACAGAAAGGGAGAAGTCAGGTTGATGCGCATGTGTATGAACCTGATCGCACAACTGTTGCGGGTTCAGGAACATCGTGTTTCAAAAACTCGCCGGCGCAAATCCCATTTTTGGTCTCTCACAATATTGTGTGGCCATTACAGGATTTGCAGCAGTGGTTAACAGGTCTGCAGAATCACACCCAAAATATTTAATATTTTTAATCAAACTCTAAAAATAATCAAGGACTGATATTCCACGTTAGAAAAACTACATTTTCAGTGCCAGAGAGGTTCTTTGGCAAAAATTAAGACTTATCATTCTAACTACATCTGAAAGCACAAGCTTGAACATTATTCGGTCTGTTCAGTGGATAACTAAAGGATAAATAGTGCAATTTCACACCATTGCATGTATTTATTGCCATGCCTCTCAGAGTGAGGTACCAGTTTAGTGAATTTCTGGAAGGGCTGGGTATCTCAGAAAACAGCATCCTGATTTCCATCCCTAACTGAGCATATGTGCATGCCAGACATCGTTGTCTGATTTTCTCCATAATTAATCTGAGCACCAATAACCTCATCATTTTTATAAATGTAAAATCTAGGCCATTGTAAAATGCCATTGCAGTGTATACATTTAACCAATTAATAACGACCAGCATTTATTTCTTATGCATGCTATTAACCTGGGTCAGCTACTCTGATTTTGTTTTTTGTTTTGCAATGTGAGCATCACTGGCAAGACTATTATTTGCTAATCATCCCTAATTACCCTTAAGTACTTGCAGCAGAGCTATAATGAAAGCAAAATACTGCGGATGCTGAAAATCTGAAATAAAAACAGAAAACGCTAGATGTACTCAGCAAGTCTGGCAGCATCAGTGAGGAGGAAAACAGAGTGAAAGTTGCAAGTCCCTATGACTCTTCTTCAGTCCGCAGGCATGACCTCCACCTTCTTGTTGCTTTCTATTTCAGCTCACCATCTTTCTCTCATGGTCACATGTCCATCCTTTGCCTGCTGCAATGTTCCAGTGAAGCCCAACACACAGCACAGCAACTCATTTTACAATTAGGCACCGTACAACCTTCTTGACTCAACATTTGGCTACTGAATTCGACAACTTCAGACTGTAAAATCCCTCCTGTCTTGACCACCTTATTTAATCCAATGTTTTTGTCCTAATTAACGCATCCCTTAAATTTTGCTTTCAGAGAGCATTATCTTGCTATTAACACATTCTGCTATCTTATCTTTATGCCACAATCAGCACCTACTTCAGTCATTAACACTAGCATTAACAAGTCCTTTTTCTTGTATCCAAAGCATCTTTGTCCAATTTCTCCTGCTCCCACCTATCTCTGAATTTCTATTTTGCTCCACCTACTCCACGCCCTTTTAAAAAATATTAAAGCCATCACATTACTCTCCCTCTCTTTAACTCTGAAGAAGAGTCATATGGACTCGAAATAATTGTTTCTCTCTCCACGGATGCTGTCAGACCTGCTGAGTTTTCCCAGCATTTTCTGTTTTTATTATACTTGAACCAGACCACCTGGAGACTTACACCATCAGAAAAATACAGCTCAGCCTCACTTTAGATTTTACACCATAACAGACCAACAGACCATAACATAACCTGAGTTAGGTCATCATTTATTTGTTGTTAAAGTTTTCCAGCACATATGCATTGCTTAATATCTCTGCTGTAACTGTGTGAAATTGATCAGGATCGTCCCCCCCCTCTAGTTCAATATGTGGCAATCGCAAATTCCAGGTCATTTGCACCAGTTTTTCTCATTGTGGCCACTTAGAAAGAAAAATAAGTGCTTAAATAAATGAATTCAATTACAATAAAGTCTCAGCTCTTTCTTGAAATTTTTAGTTCTTAGCCAAAATGCTTTTTCTTCTTCATTGCTCGTTGGTTTAATGTGTTTTGCGTGCAACAGTATAGAGTACCGAAGTGCCTGCACTGGCCATTGATGAAAGAGAGTGAGCTGACAAATCATTTAGACTTATTTTTGGGGCCCCTAATGGACAACACACTTGTGGTGTGCACCAGAAGCTGCGGGCACAAGGCCTGCTCAAAATTGGACTGCTGGCCTCATCTGAATAATTTTGCTGAGCTGCAGGCACCTGTCACATCTCCTGAGGCAGCTCATCAGTTTTATCTGAGCTAAATTGATCCAACTGTGATGCTGAAAATGGTCTTCAGCTGGGGAGGCTGGGAGGTAGGTGAACACAGAACGTCAGCAGCCTGCAGTCATCCTGTGGAGCCAGAACAAGCATTTGTTCTCCGTTAAACTAATGCAAAAAGAAAAAAAAACTCACCTTTGATGGCGGCAACCTCCAGCTATTCTTTTTATGGAACAACAGTTCATCTCTTGAAGGAATTGAAGAAACTGCAATGGGAAAGTTCTGACTAATTATGGATAGGGGTCCTCGCAGTTGTTAGGCTCCTCATACAAGGGATCTAATGCCAGTTTAAGACAGCTGACAGTATTGTTGGAACATTGCCTAAACTAAAATGTATTAGAGGTATTTCAGCTAACCTTTGGGTGAGAGAGATTGGCAAAAAATTTATTTTTGAGCCTACATTTTGTACTGACACATGGGTAAAACGAGGTTCAAGTTTTCAACATTGGAACTATTTAAATGCCTTGAATTGCGTACATCGCCAGCGAAATAATAAGGACAAAAAAGATCTGTAACTTCGAATGTTGCTCTGTCTCTGTCACTCAAACTATTTTCTGCACGTGATCAGGTTCAGTATTGTGGAAAGGACTTGCAACTTAGAATCCTGTGACTCGGGTCTTGCCAAGGTTAGATGGACTGGCCATGATAAATTGCCCATAGTGACTAAAAAGGTTAGGAGGGGTTATTGGGTTATGTGGATAGGGTGGAAGTGAGGGCTTAAGTGGGTGGGTGCACACTCAATGGGCTGAATGGCCTCCTTCTGCACTGTATGTTCTATGTTCTAATAGTGATCTGCCTAAATGATAGGTTTTGCTATTGGCTATGATGCCTGCGTTACTCCCCAATTCACCGTTATTTTCACCACGAATATTCATATTACTTTTCTCAGAAATTTTAGAATACTGGGAAGAAAGGGGTGTGAAACGGTACAGCATACAACATATGTCACAGATCGCATTGTTCCTATAAATTCTGAGCCAAAATCTAAATCTGTAGCAGACAGACTTTCACCATCCTTGGTATTTAAGCTTATAATTGCTTCCCTTTTTAAAAATTTGTCAAGTGATAGTCAAACTCTGGTTAGAGATGTATCCCTAAACAATGTGAAAAAGATTGAAAATCAGCTGCTGGATGTGTCTGTGACACCATGTAATTCATCTATGGCAAGTAAGGAGTTAGCTTCTCCGAGTGCTGGGAGAAGGACGAGACTAACATTTCTCAGAGGTCCGTTACACAGAGGGGGAATAATAATATTTTCTGTAATTATTCTTTAAGAAGCAAAATATTTTTCTGAGAAAGTCACAGAAAACTTCCATCGTAATTCCACCTGTGCTGCACTTCCCTCACTGTGGCACATTCATTCAGCACCGATGATTCCCTTCCATTTAACATTCACCTACTTTGCTGTTAGACTATCTCACCAATGCATCACCTCTTTGTGACGCATCCTTCATTGAATAACATTCGTGTAATGAAGAAATGTTGTAACTGAGAACCTTAAGAGTGGATACTTAAGAGACAATGTTATTATGAAGAACATTCTATCAGAGGTAAAATGTATTGCAACTGACAACCTTTTAATAGGAGTTTTTGGGTTTATAACCATTATTGTTAAAACTGACAGCCTTAATAATAAGGAACATTAGATTCTAATTTTTATAGCACTGCACAGAGATGCTTATCTCAATATGGAAGCAGTCTTCCTGGGATGTGTACACAGCACCGGTGATGCATCAACTGCAGTAAGGACATTGCAAAACACTATGAAACCATTCCGGTTTTGGTTAATAGGAAACCACCTCGATAAAATCGATAACTTTCAGGAGAAATATATTTCATGAAAAAAAATAAAACCCACCAGACAAGGATGAGATACCATAGATAAATAAAGAGGTAAGGATAAAATTGAATAGAAAAAGAAAAGGCGCTGCGCAAAGTACACAAACAATAAAGGAAAGGATGACAAATGGGAATATGATGAGCTAAGGGAAGAGATTAACAAGGCAATAAGGAAAGCAAAGAGTAAATATAAAATGAAAATATCGAAGAATGTAAAACTAAATAGTATAATCATCTGCTGGCACAGAACTATAAGAGAGGAATTAATATAGGGAAAAGACCACTGAGGGATGAACAAAATGAACTCACAGGAGATGGCCCTGAAATTGCAATGACACGGAAGAGGTACTTTGCCTCAATGTTCATGAAAATGGCAGGCAAAAAGGCAACAGCTCAAGAAGAGGGTTATGAGAAAATGTAAAATAGAAAGCAAGGAGCTGCAAGACATATTGGCTTATCTTGAAGGAAGGAACCAGATCCAGATGGATTGTACTTGTGGATGCAGTTGGAAACTGAGGAGGAAATAGCAGACGCATTGATAATAATAATCTTTATTAGTGTCACAAGTAGGCTTACATTAACACTGCAAATGAAGTTACTGTGAAAATCTCCTCGTCGCCACACTCAGGTGCCTGTTCGGGTACACTGAGGGAGATTTCAGAATGTCCAATTCGTCTAACAGCACGTCTTTTGGGACTGGTGGGAGGAAACGGGACCACCTGTAGGAAACCCACGCAAACACGGGGAGAAGATGCAGAGTCCGCACAGACAATGTCCCAAGTGGGAATCAAACTTGGTACCCTGGTGCTGTGAAGCAACAGCTCTAACCACTGTGCTACCGTGCCTCAACATTTAGATATAAGAATTCAATGGAAAAATGAAGACTGTGAGAGAAATGTTGAACAACAAATATAATTCCAATATTCAGAAAGGTGATAGAATTAACCGAGGGAACTGTAGAAGAGTTAGCTTAACATTTTCCCATCAGAGATAGGATCAATGCTGAACTCTTTTGCTAAAAGATCAGGGGCAGGATTCTCTGAGCTCCCAGCCGCGTGTTTCTTGGCGGCGAGAGGTGGCGTGCCATTCGCTAGTGGCAGGATAGTCTGCTTCTGCCACTGATAATGGGAATTTCCATTGAAGTCACCCTACACAGCCGGAATCCCGCGGGCAGGGGTGCACTGCCGGCGGGACCAGAGAATACTGCCGCCAGCGAACGGCTGGAGATTTCCAGCCCAGAAATATCTAGAGACGGAAAACAATTAAAAAAAATAATCTGCATGGATTTCTTGAAGAAAGGCCATGTTTAACAAGTTTGATTTATTGTTTGAAGACATAAGAGTAAGAAAAGACTTCAGTGATGGGATTTGCATAGACTTTCAGAAGGTGCCACATAAAGAGACTTATAGCTCGGATCAGGGAGTGTGGAGTCATGGGTAGGCAGTAAAATAGATTGAAAGATGCCTATAAAACAGAAATGAGAGGATGGAATGCCATCCCTCTCCCTGGCACATTAACTGGCTGAGATTAAGCCAGTTAGTTCGCAACCTTGGGGTCACCCCCAAGTTGAGTTTCTTTCCAACCTCACACTCACCTCAAGTACACATATTTCCACCAACACCAGAACATAGGAAATGGGAGTGCGAGTGGACCAAACAGTCTGTCAAGACTGCTCCACCATTCTATATGGTCACGGGCGATCTTCGGATTTGAACTCACTTTCCCGCATGCTTCCCATGTTCCCTTATTACCTAAGATCGCCAAACCTGCCAAATGGGAGGGCTAAAATTCCACACCTGGTATCTCCCTATGTGGCTCAGTGACATATATTGTTTCATAATTTCTCTGATGAAGCACCGAGGGGCGTTTTCTTATGTTAAAGGTGTTATTGAATATCAGTAGTTGTTGAAACTCAAGGAGGTTTCTCAGACTGGCAGTAAATGGGAAGTAGCGTTTCACTGGTATCTGAACCGGGACCACTGTTGTTTGCCTTCTACATAAAAGATGATTCAGAAGTGCGATATCAAAAATTGCGGATGATAATAAGTTGGCTGGATCAATTTCAAACAGAAGTCAAAGATAGACCATAAGACACAGTCGCAAAATTTGGCCACTCGGCCCATCAAGTCTGTTCCACCATTCAATCATGGCTGATATTTTTCTCATCCCCATTCTCCTGCCTTCTCCCCATAACCCCTGACCCCCTTATTAATCAAGAACCTATCTATCTCTGTCTTAAAGATACTGAAGTGTTAGGTGCTTTGATTGAGGGTGAGGCTTTGAATGTATGAAACTAAATGGCATAGAGTGGCAAGGAGATCTATTAAAACATATACAGTAAATCACAAAAAGTAGAACACAAATTGCTCAGGCTGTAATTAATGTAAGCCAAGCAATAGGGGTAATTTCTACAGGAATACAAAATAAAAGTAGAAAATTAATGGTCAATTTATATATAGCCTTGGTAAACCACACTTAGGTGAACTTTGTTCTGTACAGACTCTGTAATCCTACGCATGGTAGAAGTACTCGATTCCGTAATTTAATGTAGGCAATGATCATTTTATTTTACATGGTCTATATCGAAACAAGGGAAGAGGAATGCTCCCACAAAGGGAAGGGAAGGGAAGAGCACATATTAAACATTCACCAGCCAATAGTAATTTCTAGCCGCATAGATTTAAAGCACTGATATCTTTTCTTTTTGGCTACTGAAATCCTGAAAATTGGATATGGGAGATTGAATGGTCGTTTAGTTCCACTATCCAGTAGCCCAGTCACTGCCTTTGCCACAATCAATGACCTGGGCATGAATTGCACCCAGATTGTGCAACTTTTGAAAAGTATTCCTTTTTCCTCAGGTTTCCAATAAAACTCACTTGCATATAACAAGTGGCAAAGTCTTTCCTGGATCTGCACACCCTGGCAGCAATTTCAAAAGTAACTTTCTTTCAAAATTATTTTACTTAAAAAATATTCCTTGATTAATTTAGGTAGCTTCATACCAATTTAATTTACATATCTGAAAATGGTTTATTTTTTTTTTTTTTTTTTTTTTAAATTTAGATTACCCAATTATTTTTTCCAATTAAGGGGCAATTTAGCGTGGCCAATCCACCTACTCTACACATTTTTGGGTTGTGGGGGCGAAACCCACGCAGACACGGGGAGAATGTGCAAACTCCACACGGACAGTGACCCAGAGCCGGGATCGAACCTGGGACCTCAGCGCCGTGAGGCGGTTGTGCTAACCACTAGGCCACCGTGCTGCCCTTGAAAATGGTTTATGACAGAAAGTAAGCATTTTTAAACAGTGTGCGCAGTTCATCGCATGTTTTCCGGAACACAATTTTTAAAACTTGAAAATCACTTTCAAAAATATGCAGAACAGCTTGCTGGTTATAATGGCATACAGGCGTCAGTTTCTGACTAAATAAAATACATATATTCAACGATGGCTTGGTTGTGGTGCTTTTCTCAGAGCATTTTGTCCAAAATGGCCCAAGCTAGCGCAAAAGATGGCGGAATTTTAAGCACAATTCGCATCAAACACAAATTGAGGCTTCATGATACTTTCCACTGGTTTGAGAAATATTACACTGTAAGAAAGTTTTTTCCAATAGTCTGGTCATCTATATATTAATTTCACATACATGGATGTTCTCAAAAGCTTTGCAGCAATAAGCTCCCATAAGTTGCTCAAAATAAATGACCAGGCATCTGTTTTAGGTATTGGTCAGTGCTCCTGTGCTCTTCTTCAAACAGTGTCATGGAATGTTTTGCATCCACCTCAGGGGACAGATGAATCCTCGATTTAACTACTGCTCTGCAATACATAGTGCAGCACTCAATCAGTAAGTTTAAAGTTATTATTTTTGTATGCCTGATAATCTCCCGATTGGAATCATCTTTGTTCTTAGGGGAATTACAGTGCTCTTAACTGTGCAATGTTGGTTTATTCTATGTTGACAGTTTCCTACCATTATATCCTGGAGTTTCTTTTTGTGCGTCTTTGTGCTGGAATCTCAACAGCATCTCATGTAATCATCTTTGCACAGTGATCTTACATTTAATGAACCATTCACTCCATAAAATGGATATCCCGTAGAGGCTTGCACCCCTCCGCATCAATGCAATTTAAAAATAAAGGAGCCGGTGGCGACAGTCTCCACTTATCAGATTGATCTCCGAGGACAGTTTACATGCAATTTAATTTAATTCCCCCCCTTTCTCTAAGCTGCTCCGTCTAATCCATGATTATTCCACATTTTACTGCAGCAGGTTTGCAACACAGTTCTCTCTGTGTTTCAATGCCTGATTTTAAGTTTTTTCAGAGCATTCGATTTCCCCCTATCTTTATCCCTCTCTTCTGTCAGGCCTGCTTGCATCCATCCATCTTCCCTCAGTTGGGACAGGAGGGCGGGCAAGCATGTCACAAACTCTCCTGCAGCTGGTGGATTTGTCATTGTTGGTGGCAGTCTAAAATAGATGACCCAGTTTGAGGTACAGTGAGTTTAATGAGTAAGTATAACAAGGCTGTAAGCGCTTTTGCTGTAGATAAGAATGGTCTTCAGTGCCAGCCCTTAAACATTTTGATTGATTGTATATGTGCAGTTAACAAACTTGATCTTGAACTAAATGCTGTTTCATTGTATACAGCCGAATACTCCTTATTTTGCTCTAAATATATTGATCAATATAAGGCTGTAACCCCTGATCTATGTGCCAGCTGACTTACCAAGTCATACTGCCTTCCAACTCTCCAAAGCTGGTCAATACATAATGGTAATCGAGAGCCGACATCAATCTAATGCAAGCCTTCAGTATGGCACCTCTGAAGATGCAATATATCACAAGAGTGAAGCTCGAGCAGTTTATAAAGGCAGGCCAAACCCCTGAGCTGTTTTTTAAAACATTCATGTTAGTTCATGGAATTTACAGTGTACTGTTTAGTTAAAATGTGGAATCCGATGTTCTTACCTCCATTGTGCATTGAATGTTCTGAAGGTGGTGTGATATGGATGAAAAGGTAAGGAAACGGTTATGATCTTGGCACTTAAGGTTGAGAGAACAACAGTAGCACACTTTAATTTTCATTTTGGATGACCAGTTTTAAACAATTCCATGTTTATACTATTTTGCATTATAATGGTATGACTGTTGGGTAATCAAACACAGTCACCGACAATTGAATTGTATCCTTGGGTTGCTTAAAAATAAATTCTATTTCAGTTGAGTGATTATTTGTATTATGTAAGATTCTGACTCTTCCATGGCTTGAAACTCTAAGCGTTCGACTACCCGTCCGAAACAAATCGCAGGGACCTTTCAGCTTCGGCACCAGCATGAACCGAATAGCTCTCATTTTCCATGGCCTATCAGCTCAGGCAAAACATCGGTGACTTACAAGGTTGCAAGGTCGTTGTTGGCAATGTGGAAACACTGACAGTGGTAGTGCAGGTTGTTGGTATGGGTGCCAATTTGGACAAAGTGACAGTGATGTGTATACTCAAATAAATTCGGAATGCTCTGCCATGTTATTGCATAGTATTTACCAGCTTGACCGGTTTGCAATGATTGTGACACTTGCTTCAGGGAAGAGGTTAATTCACACAAACCAATGAACATCTGATTATTAGGCGTGATAAATTACTGACTGTTTGAAGGGTTTAAATGCTGCCGATGGGAAGAGCAGCCTAACGACCCTTATCCCAAGACCCGAGCCTCGAAAGCCCTGTACCAGTCCCACCTGACCCCCACCTCCCATGAAGGATACTCTCGGCACCCTGGAGTTGATTGTAGGGAGTGGACTCACCCTATTGCCACCCTTCGGACAGCAAACCAACATGAACTCGTTTTAAAATACTTTCATCAAATCACGCTCATGTGACTCCCGGCACGGTGGCACAGTGGTTAGCACTGCTGCTTCTCAGCTCCAGGGTCCCAGTTTCAATTCTGGCCTCGGGTGACTGTCTGTGTGGAGTTTGCCGTTCTCCCCGTGTCTGTGTGGGTTTACTCCGGGTGCTCCGGTTTGCTCCCACAGTCCAAAGATATGTAGGTCAGGTGGATTGGCCATGCCAAATTGCCCTTTAGTGCTGCAAAGATATGCAGGTCAGGTGGATTGGCCATGCCAAATTACCCTTTAGTGCTGCAAAGATATGCAGGTCAGGTGGATTGGCCTTGCCAAATTGCCCTTTAGTGCTGCAAAGATATGCAGGTCAGGTGGATTGGCCATGCCAAATTACCCTTTAGTGCTGCAAAGATATGCAGGTCAGGTGGATTGGCCTTGCCAAATTGCCCTTTAGTGCTGCAAAGATATGCAGGTCAGGTGGATTGGCCATGCCAAATTACCCTTTAGTGCTGCAAAGATATGCAGGTCAGGTGGATTGGCCTTGCCAAATTGCCCTTTAGTGCTGCAAAGATATGCAGGTCAGGTGGATTGGCCATGCCAAATTACCCTTTAGTGCTGCAAAGATGTGCAGGTTAGGTTGGGTTATGGGGTTACGGTGATAGGGCAGAGGAGTGTGCTTAAGTAGGGTGCTCTTTCAGAGGGTCGTTGCAACTTGATGGGCTGAATGGCGTCCTTCTGCACTGTAAGAATTCTAATTCTATGGGGTGTGGGAGCAACACAGGCAGCACTTGAATTGGGCTTCCAACCTGATAATAGCATCCATTTGAATGTTGATAAGAACTTTGCATGTTTTTGCCTGCACGGGGCGGGAATCCCATTATGGCCAGCAGGACGGGCTGGAAGACTTGCAATAGGTCTCACGCCTGCCGCAAGTCCTGATTCAGCGGCCATCGCAAATCCCACTGCGAGCAAGGAGCCCCAAGAATCCCGGTCAATGGCCGGAATTCTCTGACCATTCACATCGGTGGGATTCTCTGGTGCCGCCGGCAGCACCCCACCCCCTCTCTCAGGTTTCCCAGCAGCATGGGGTAGCTTCATTGGGAATTCCCATTGACAGCAGCTGGAGCAGAGAATCCCACCATCAGTGAACAGCATGCCGCCTCCTGTCGCCAAGAAACATGTGGCTGGGAGGCCAGAGAATCCCACCCATTGTGTTTGGATGGGGGCCAATGATCCCTCTAAGCTGTGCAGCAAGCTGGGAGATCCCATATAGATTGGACACACGTTGGCCTTATTGTGCCCTTCCATTGTCAATTGTTGCAAAAGCCCATCTGGTTTACAAATGTCCTTTATGGAATAAAATGTGCCTGATCTGGCCTACAAGTGAAGCCATAATGCTTGATTCTTAAATGCCCTCCGAATGGCCTGGCAAACCACTCAGTTCAAGGGCAATTAGGGGTGGGCAATAAATGCTGGCCCAGCCAGCAATATTCACATCCTACAAATGAGTAAGACAACAATTGTCCATGCACAACAACATAAAAAGTTGAAACATTGGCAGGGACATATTATTTCGATCCTTCACTTAATGGACAATGGTGCAACAAATTGTTACATTCGGCTTGAATATTCCAACACACTTCTGGCCATCCCTCCATATTCTACCCTCCATATCACCATTAGATCACCTGAAACACCGCTGCCCATATCCAAACTCGCACAAAGATCTGTTCCTCTATCACATTAGACCAAAAGCAGAATTAGGCCACTCAGCCCATCGAGTCTGCTCCGCCATTCAATCATGGCTGATATTTTTCTCATCCCGATTCTCCTGCCTTCTCCCCATCTGTGCTTATTGATCCCTGTTGTACTTGCTCATGCTGAACTGCAGGCGACCTGTATTGAACTAACTTTACTTCCACCTCCCCAACAAAGAGGACAGCAGAGGGTACAACCTCACAATGTGCTACAATCAGTGCTTCAATTATGAAATTCTAAGCCTTTTAAATTACTCCAGGATGCCACTTGTCCTGTTCTCTGTCATATCCTCCATGCCCAGCAATCCCCTGAAAAATCTGGGCCGGGATTCTTCAAAATGGCGGCTAAGTGTTGACTCCGGCGTAAACACCGGAGTGTTTCACGCCGGCTTCAACGTCCTCTTGGCCCAGCGATTCCATGGCCCAAAAGGGGCCAGCAGGCGCCGGAGTGCTCCATGCTGCTCCAGCCGCCATACGTGGCCCTGCATTGCCGGCAGCGGGCCCACGCATGCGCGCGGTGGCCGCTTCCGCTCGGATGGTGCGTGACATGATGGACCCACACAGCTGGCCGGCGCAGAAGAAGGTAGAGCCCCCCAGATCGCATGCTCCCGCCGATCGGTGGCCCCCGATATGAAGTCTGGCTGTCGTGGAGGCCTCCCCGGAGATTGACCCCCATCAGGACGGCCATCGCAGCCGCAATGCCGAGCTCCCGCTGGATGGAACCATCCATGAACCACGCTTGCGGGAACTCGGCCGGTCAACCGCGGAGAATCGCCGCGGGCGCCTCTTTCAACTTTCCCCGACCAGCTCTGCATTGACGGTCGCCGGAGGTTCGCATCCCGGCGTCGGACCCGATCGCGGATCTGAGGCCCCATTCTTCGCCCCCGCGCCAAGCGCGATTTTGACGCGGAGGCTCGGAGAATCCCGGCCCCAAGTTCTGTTAATTCTGGCCTGCTGGCCCCTGATTTTAAATGGTCCACCATTGCTGGTCATGCCTTCAACTGCAAGGCCCAAAGCTGTGTCATGGTCTCCCTAAACATCCCTGACTCTCTCCCTCTCTTTTGAGATGGTTCTCAGAACTTACCTCTTTGACCAAGCTTTCACCATCTGCTCTAATATCCGATTATGTGTCATATTTAATTTCATAATATTCCTGTGAGGTGCCTTTGGGGCATTTTACTATTTTAAAGAAGCTACGCAAAAACAAATTGTTGTGACTTAATAATCTACTCTTAACTAACCTATTTTAGATTTTCTAAAGTTGGCATAATCAAAACAATCCGGCTGAATAGCCAGATGTACAGCTGTTTCATTGATTGCTAACACTTGCATGTATCCATATAGTGAAATAATCAATTACACTAAATCAAGGCTCTTTGTTTTACAATTCAATTCTACAGCTGACAGGAATATTTATGTGCCTGTAGAGCATGGAAAATGAGTTCAAACCCATATTGGAATGCACTTGCCACAACACTGCTCTGTTACCACAGGCCGAGGGAAGAACATTTTGGTTCTTCTTCCAGGTGTTATCTCTGATGGGAAAAGTGGCGGACGGCCTACCAGTTGTACTTTTGAACACTTCAAGAATAAAAATGGAAGGGGCAGGTCCCACAAGGTCCTGCTGGCAGGGCGGGCTCTGAATGCAACCTCAGCTCCTGACCAATCGGGATGCCGTGTTTAAAAAGATCTGATGTTTTTTTTTTAAAAGGAAAGATCCCACAGACACAGGACCCCTCCCCCGAGAACCCCCTCCCCCCCACACCCAACCTCCCCAACAGAAGCCTCTTGAGGTCAGTGCCAGGGTGCTTCCCATTCATGACCTTCTCCACCCAGGGGCCATACTTACCTGTGCGCTTCCGGCGGGTTCTGTTCACTATGTCTCCATTTGTCAAGACCAAGAGCCTTCAACGTGATGTTATGCTGGAGAAGTGGAAATCTCTACATGGGGGAGAGGGTACAGTGGCTTGATGATGACATGTAAGTGCAATGCTAATGAGGTTCCCAACCTATCATGTGTCACCGTCTATTAGTCCATTACAGAGTCTGATGGCAGTTCTTTACTTCAGCAACGAAGAGAGAAAGAGAGATTGTCCTTTCATTTCCAAGGTCTAATCACTTCTGCCAAGCTCTCTCTGAAAGCATCAAGCATCAGGAACAAATCACTGACTGCTATTGGCAGAACACTGTCCCTGGCCAACACAAAGGTTGCCAGCCAACCAATCGAACCAACTTCCTCCAAAGCTGGATCTTAAGATTCGGCACTGAGGTCAGCATGGTGGCGCAGTGGTTAGCATTGCTGCCTCATGGCACAGAGGTCCCAGGTTCGATCCCGGCTGTGGGTCACTGTCCGCGTGGAGTTTGCACATTCTCCCTGTGCTTGCATGGGTTTCACCTCCACAACCCAAAAGATGTGCAGGGTAGGTGAATTGGCCATGCTAAATTGCCCCTTAATTGGAAAAAATGAATTGGGTACTCTAAATTTGGAAAAGAAAAGTTTTGGCGCTGGCATGCCTATTTTCTCCTCTCCAAAATAGAAAGCCGAGGAACACAAACAAGCAGGCTGCTTCAGCTTGAATCCTCTGCTCAAAGGCACATCCTGCTTATGTGTCCACGGGCCAAAGATAATGAAGTTAAAGAAAATGGGAAGAAAGGAAATAAGCCAGAAGGACTCTTTTTTAATAGTGATAGGGCAAGAAAATAAACAAAAGGTGTGCCTGGAGCAAGTGTGGTACTGATTGAAAGTGAGAGAAAAACCAAGACATGCAAATAAAAAGGAAACAAAATGGTTGTGGTTGTGGTGGTGGGGTGCGGGGGGGGGGGGGGGGGGGGAGGGGGGGGGAGGCGTGGTTGCGGGGTGTGGGGCAGAGTTTCCAGTCTGAAATTGTCCAACTCAGTGTTGAGTTTAGATAATGCAGAATTTATTGAAAGATAAGAAGCTCTTGGAATAGGCCAGAGTCTGCACCCTATTGTTCTGCCACACTGACATAACCTGTCAAAAGGGAAGAAAAACTGAACACGAATTGGCCATTTGCAGATAGATTATATGGATTCTGACAAAGTGCCGTGCACCCATTCATCCTGATTAAAGACTCAGTAACCTTGTGGATGCCATTTGACTTCTAAACGCAGAATTCTGTGAGCTCGCCAAGCTTAAAGGGGCTGTGTTCTGTTGGGTTCTGAAAATGAATTTTAAATTCCTCTTTCACTAATAGCAGTAGTGCATAATTCAGCATGCTCTTTGCCGGACTTGTGACTGTTCAACTGACTGAAGCACTCAGAGAAATCAGATTGCTGTTCTCAAATTCAGCGTCGACCTCCTTGGATCGTGTACCACAACCAACATTGTACTGTGGATGGAATATGAATGAATAATTTACCAAACCTCCAAATGGAATTGCACTCCGTAAATGCTGAGTGTTTACTTCTAGTGCAGACAGAGTAAATAGTAATTATTCACTCCCTCCTATCATATGGTTCTTGTGGCTTATCATCATACTCCAGCATGCTGTATTTCACATAGGTTCCCTCATTTGTGTTTCCTATAAGTTGGCGATAATAGAGCAGCTAATATTGCACAATAGGGCAAAGCTTCCTGGTTATTCATTATTCTAGCATTGTAGATCGACTTGGCAACTGCATAAAGGGTACTCACGTTTCTGGATGTATGCTTTCATGATTGAGATCTAGAGGGCTTGTACAAAAGGTACGGCAATAATTATGGGTGATTTTAATATGCACAAAATGTGCAGACAGGATTAATCAAATTGGCAAGGGTAGCCTGAAGGGAAAGTTCATTGAATGTATTAGAGATTGTTTCTTGGAACAATATGTTGTGGAACCAACAGGGAGCAGACTACTCTGGATTTGGTATTGTGTAATGAGGAGGGATGAATTGATGACCTCACAACTAAAATATATTCCAGAGAGGAAGAAAGATGGTAAGAGGGAGGGGAGGGGGGGGGGGGGGGGGTGGGGGGGGGGGGGGGACATCCATGGCTAAGCAAGGAGGCTAAGGACACTATGAAGACAAAAACTAAGGTTTACCATGTTTCAAAGGCCAGTGGCAGGTTCGAAGATTGGGAAACTTTCAAACATAAACAAAGGGTTACTAAAAAGTAATTAAAAAACAAAGGCAAGTTATGAAATAAAGCTCGCATAAAATATCAAAAAGGATAGCAAAAACTTCTATGAGTACATGAAAAGGAAGAGAGTGAAAGTGAATGTTGGTCCCTTGGAAGTTGAAACCGGAGAGTTAATAATGGGGAACAGAAATGGCGGAGATGCTAAATCAAATATTTTGCCTCAGTTTTCACGGCGGAGGACACTGGTACTACAGGAATGGGTGGCATGTAAAACAATCAATATCAATAAGGAAATAGTACTAAACAAAACTATTGGGATTGAAGGCAGTCAAGTCCCCAGGGCCTGATGGCCTACATCCTAGGGTGTTAAAGAAAGTGGTAGGGGAGATAGTGCATGCATTGTTCATAATATTCCAAAATTCCCTGGACATGGGAAAGGTTCCAGTGGATTGGAAAAATGCTAATGCTTATTCAAAAAGGGAGGGAGACAGAATGCAGGAAATTACAGACCAGTTAGTTTAACATCTGTTGTTGGGAAATTCTTAGAATCCATTATCAAGGAAGTAATATCAGTTCATTTAGAAAATCAAAATGAAATCCATCAGAGTCAGATTGGTTTTATGAAGGGTAAATCATGTTTGACTAATTTGCTGGAGTTATTCGAAGATGTAACACACCAAGTGAATAACGGGGATCCAGTAGAAGTAGTATATCTGGACTTCTGGAAGGCGCTTGATAAGAATGCCACCCAGAAGGTTAATATACAAGGTTAGATCACATGGGATTAGGGGTAATTTATTAGCTTGGATAGAAGATTGGCTAACAGACAGAAGACAGGGATCAGGATAAATGGGTCTTTTTTGGATGGCAAGGTGTAACTAGTGGAGGGCCACAGGGTTCAGTTGTTGGGCCTCAACTATTTACAATCTGTATCAATGACTTGGATGCAGGAATAGAAGGTTCTATAGCCAAATTTGGTGATTATACTAAAATAGGTGGGACAGTATATTGCAGTGAGGAAAAAGAACCTTAAAAATAGATATAGATAGGTTAGTTGACTGGGCCAAAATGTGGCAGATGGAGTTTAACATGGATAAGTGTGAGGTCATCCATTTTGGTCAGAAAAATGGAAAGGCAACATATTATCTTCATAGAGAGAGACGTTGGGATGCTCCGATGCAGAGGGATCTGGGTGTCCTCCTGCATGAGTCACAGAAAATTAGCATACCGATGCAACAGGTAATAAAGAAAGTGAATGGAATGTAGGCATTTATAGCTAAAGGAATAGAGCATAAAGATAAGGAAGTGTTATAGCAACATACAAGGCATTGTGGTCACACCTAGAGCATTGAGCGCAGTTATGGTCCCCTTATTTGAGAAAAGATGTGGTGGCATTGAAGGCTGTTCAAAGGAGGATTAATAGATTGATTCCAGAGGTGAGGGATTGTCATATGAAGAAAGATTGAGCAGTTTATGCCTACCCCCTCTCGAGTTTAGAAGAATGAGGGGAGATCAAATTGAGGTATACTAGATGATAAAAGGTATAGATTAAGACGTGGAGTGGAAGCTTCCTCTTGTGGGGCATTCTAGAACGTGAGGTCATAGTCTCAGGATAAGGGGTGGCAAATTTAAAACCAAGATGAGGAGAAACTATTTCTCCCAAAGGGTCATGAATCTCTGGAATTCGCTACCCCAGAGTGCAGTGGATGCTGGAACAGTGAGTAAATTTAAGGAGGAGTTCGACAGAATTTTGATCAGTAATGTGTTGAAGGGTTATGGAGAATGGGCAGGACGATGAAGATGAGCCCATGTTGAGATCAGCCATGATCATATTGAATGGCGGAACAGGCTCGAGAGGCTAAATTGCCTATTCTGCTCCGAGTTCATATATTCTTGTTCCAAGAAAGAACATCAGAACCAAGGGGTTAATAAATTAATAATCTTTAATGTCACAAGTAGGCTTACATTATGCTGCAATTAAGTTACTGTGAAAAAGGGCAGCACGGTGGCACAGTGGTTAGCATTGCTGCCTACGGCGCTGAGGACCCGGGTTCGAATCACTGTCCATGTGGAGTTTGCAAATTCTCCCCGTGTCTGCGTGGGTTTCACCCCCACAACCCAAAGATGTGCAGGGTAGGTAGATTGGCCACACTATAAATTGCCCCTTAATTGGAAAAAAATAATTGGGTACTCTAAATTTATAAAAAAAAGAAAAGTTACTGTGAAAAGCCTCTAGTCGCCACATTCTGGCGCCTGTTCGGGTATTCAGAGGGAGAATTCAAAACGTCCAAATTATCTAACAGCACATCATTCAAGGCTTTTGGGAGGACACTGGAGCACCCGGAGGAAACCCACGCAGACATGGGAGAGCGTGAAGACTCCACACCAACAATGACCCAAGCCGGGAACTGGGACTGTGGCGCTGAGGACCCGGGTTTGAAAATCCCGGCCCTGGGTCACTGTCCGTGTGTAGTTTGCACATTCTGCGTTGCATGTCTGCGTTGGTTTCACCCCCAGAACCCAAAGATGTGCAGTTAAGTGGATTGGCCATACTAAATTGCCCCTGAATTGGCAAAAAAAATTTGGGTACTCTAAATTTATAAAAAAAATACAATGCTAACCACTGTGCTACGATACTGCCCATGGGGGAAGGCAGGAGAATGGGGATGAGGAACATATCAGCCATGATCAAATGGCAGTGCAGACTCAGTGAGCCGAATGGCCTAATTTTGCTCCTATATCTTATGGTCTTTACATCACAGCAACACCCTGCATTTATATAATGCCTTTAAAGGTTCTTCGACAGGAGCGCTTATCAAATAAAATATTGATACGGTTAGCAAAACGTTGGTCAAAGGAAGTATTTTAAGGAATGTCTGAAGAGGAAAGTGCAGGAGCGAGCCAGAGAGCTTTAGAGAGGGAATTTCAGAGCTTTGGGCTTCAACAGTCAAAATTGGGATATGCAAGAGGCCAGAATCTGAGGAGCAGAGAGAAATAGTTACGGGAGGGTTTACTGTTTGGCTGGAGGAAGCTACAGAGAGATACGACGGGAATAAAGGCATTGAGGGATTTGTAAACAAGGATGAGAATTTTTTTTAATTGAGGCAATGCTGGATTAGAATCCACTTTGAGTCAACAAGGTTTAAGTGTGAACAGAACCTGATACGAGTTAGGATATAAACAACAGAGTTTTAGGTGAGCTTGATTTTGTAAACGGTGCAAGGTTGACAGGGCTTAAGTCTGAAGCCTACAAGTGCAAACTGCAGCAGCAGATGAGCATTGGAGTTTTGTTTTCTTTGATTACACACTGCTTAAAAGCGAACTCTAAACCATATCAGCACTAACCACAAAATGGGGAGGGGAAAACAATTCAAGATCATTGCTCCTGGATTAACAAAAGCAACAACAATTTTACGATGGCCCGCATGGACTTTCTGTTCTGCTGTGCTGCTTTTTCCAACACAATTTGCCCAGCACCAGCCAACCACATCAAGGAAGCGAGGACTTCCATGAATAAATCAAGTCCAGCACAAACTGAGTTTCTGCAATGTTTTCCACCTGATTAAAAAACACCCTGCGGGATTCTTCGTCGGTGGGATCCTCTACTTCACCAGCAGCACACCCACGGGTATCCCGATGATATGGGGTGGCAACAGTGGGAAACCCCATTGGCCAGCTGCTGGAACAGAGGATCCCGCTGCCAGTGGTGGCATGCTGCACCTGAAAACGGGGCTGGCAGTCCGGAGAATCCTGCCGACCATGTTCTCAAACCTGGTCACACCAAACATCAGGTTAATTACCACAGTGAAATTCTGCTAATTATGACATTTGTTGGTCTTCAAAAAGGCTCTTAATATTCAACTGGTTTTCTTTAGGCACAAGAGCTGTTTAAAAGCTTTATTTTTAATTCATAAAGAAAATGACTGCCCTGCACCAATATGAGCATCTTCATTTATTTGATATCAGGTTATTCCAAGGTGGTGGATTAAGAATCCTTTCTTTTTGTCGTAAACCCTTTTTCCATTGTACTATTAAACTGGTGCAGATTGCTGCTCTTAAATATAATTTCCTTAAAAATAGTTACACTCTAAACCCCAGCCTCCTCCAGAGGCACCCAGCATTACAGATGTCAATCTACAGTCAATTTGATTCACTCCACGTGATATCAAGAAACAGCTCAACGCACGGGATATTGCAAAGGCTACGGACCCTGACAATATTCTGGTAATAGTACTGAAGACTTGTGCTCCAGAACTGGCCGCACCCCTTGCCAAGCTGTTTCAATACAGCTACAACACTGGCATCTACCCGGCAATGTGGGAAATTGTCCAGATATGTCCTGTACACAAGAATTAGGAAAATCCAACCCAGACAATTGCTGTCCTATCAGTCTACTCTCGTTCATCAGCAAAGTGACGAAAGAGGTCATCTACAGTGTTACCAAGCGTCACTTACTCATCAATTACCTGTTCAAGAAGCCTCAGTTTGGGTTCTGCCAGGGTCATGCAGCTCCTGACCTCATTACAGCCTTGGTTTAAACATGGACAAAAGAGCTGAATACCCAAGGTGAGGCGAGAGTGACTACCCCTGACATCAATGCAGCATTGGACCAAGTATGACATCAATGCATCCTCGCTAAACTGCGGTCAATGGGAATTGGGGGAAAACCCTCCACTGGTTGGAGTCGTACCTGCCGCAAAGGAAGATGGTTGTGGTGGTTGGAGGTCAATCATCGCAGCTCCACCAGGACATATGTCCTTGGCAGAACCATCTTCAGCTGCTTCATCAATGACCAGCTTTTCATTATAAGGTCAGAAGAGGTGATGCTTGCAGATGACTGCACAATGTTCAGCACTATTCACAACTCCTCAGATAATGAACATGTGCAGCAAGACCCTGACAACATTCAGGCTTGGGCTGACAAGTAGCAAGTGCCAGGCATCACGAACAAGATAGGCTCTGACCATTGCCTCTTCATATCCACTGGTATTACCATCACTGAATCTCCCGCTATCAACATTCTGGGTACTGTGACAACCAGAGCAGACCAAAGACTCTGAACCCTGTGGCAAGTAACTCAACTCAACTTGAACATAGAACATAGAACAGTACAGCACAGAATAGGCCCTTCGGCCCTCAATGTTGTGCCGTGATGTGGAGATGCCGGCGTTGGACTGGGGTGAGCACAGTAAGAAGTCTTACAACACCAGGTTAAAGTCCAACAGGTTTGTTTCAAACACGAGCTTTCGGAGCACGGCTCCTTCTTCAGGTGAATACCCAATTCACCTGAATTCACCTGAAGAAGGAGCCGTGCTCCGAAAGCTCGTGTTTGAAACAAACCTGTTGGACTTTAACCTGGTGTTGTAAGACTTCTTACAATGTTGTGCCGAGCATTGTCCGAATCCAAGATCAAGCTATCCCACTCCCTGTCATTCTGGTGAGCTCCATGTGCCTATCCAATAACCGCTTGAAAGTTCCTAAAGTGTCCAACTCCACTATCACAGCAGGCAGTCCATTCCACACCCTAACCACTCTCTGAGTAAAGAACCTACCTCGGATATCCCTCCTATATCTCCCACCCTGAATCTTATAGTTATGCCCCCTTGTAACATCTACATCCACCCGAGGAAATAATCTCTGAACATCCACTCTATCTATCCCCCTCATCATCTTATAAACCTCTATTAAGTCGCCTCTCACCCTCCTCCGCTCCAAAGAGAAAAGCCCTAGGGATGGGCCTAACCAGACATGCCCACATCCTATAAATGAATTTTTCATAAATCACTGCCTGATTGCATTGTTTTACAGGACATTAAACATTTGGTGATATATGAATATGTTTGTACAGAAACAGTTGTGTGCGAAATGATAATTGCACCAAAACAGAAACTCTTGAGCAGCAACTTTGATTTGACAAATGTGCTCAGATCATTACCGACAGATGCAGGGCGGAATTTACCTGACGTCCATGCCAGCGGGATCTTCCGATCCCACTGACGTTGCACATCTGCCTCTGGTTTCCCAACGATGAGGGGTGATTAAAACGGGAAATCCCATTGAAAACGGCGGGATCAGAAAATCCTGTTGGCGGGCCGCCTCCGCCGCCGAAAAACACACGGCTGGTTGATCGGTTATACCATCCCCCCCCCCCCCCCGTAGTGTGAGATGTGCAGATGGTGGGTTCAGCTTTGATGTCTCATGACTCCTGCGTCATCATCCTCAAAGCGGGAGGGTTGAGAATTAGAAGTGGAAAATAGGCGGATGGGCATTGCCACCGCTAATCTCTGATCTCCAAAACAATGTCTGCCTCCAGTTGCTGTTCAGATAATTGATTGCACATACTTTTCTTTATTAGAACAAAGAACAAAGAAAATTACAGCACAGGAGCAGGCCCTTCGGCTCTCCCAGCCCACGCCGATCCAGATCCTTTATCTAAACCTGTCTCCTATTTTCCAAGGTCTACTTCCCTCTGTTCCCCGCCCGTTCATATATCTATCTAGATGCATCTTAAATTATGCTATCGTACCCGCCTCTACCACCTCCGCTGGCAAAGCGTTCCAGGCACCCACCACCCTCTGCGTAAAAATCTTTCCAAGCACATCTCCCTTAAACATTCCCCCTCTTACCTTGAAATCGTGTCCCCTCGTAATTGACACCCCCAATCTTGGAAAAAGCTTGTTGCTATCCACCCTGTCCATACCTCTCATAATTTTGTAGACCTCAATCAGGTCCCCCCTCAACCTCCATCTTTCCAACGAAAACAATCCTAGCCTACTCAACCTTTCTTCATAGCTAGCACCCTCCATACCAGGCAACATCCTGGTGTACCTCCTCTGCACCCTTTCTAAAGCATCCACATCCTTCTGTTAATGTGGCGACCAGAACTGCACGCAGTATTCCAAATGTGGCCTAACCAAAGTCCTATACAACTGTAACATGACCTGCCGACTCTTGTACTCAATACCCCGTCCGATGAAGGCAAGCATGCTGTATGCCTTCTTGACCACTCTATCAACCTGCGTTGCCACCTTCAGGGTACAATGGACCTGAACTCCCAGATCTCTCTGTACATCGATTTTCCCCAGGACTCTTCCATTGACCATATAGTCCGCTCTTGAATTTGATCTTCCAAAATGCATCACCTCGCATTTGCCTGGATTGAACTCCATCTGCTATTTCTCTGCCCAACTCTCCAATCTATCTATATTTTGCTGTATTCTCTGACAGTCCTCCTCGCTATCAGCAACTCCACCAATCTTAGTATCATCTGCAAACTTGCTAATCAGACCACCTATACCTTCCTCCAGGTCATTTATGTATATCACAAACAACAGTGGTCCAAGCACGGATCCCTGTGGAACACCACGAGTCACCGTTCTCCATTTTGAGACATCCCCGTTCCACCACTACTCTCTGTCTCTTGTTGCCCAGCCAGTTCTTTATCCATCTAGCTAGTACACCCTGAACCCCATACGACTTCACTTTTTCCATCAACCTGCCATGGGAAACTTTATTTGGGAGGTAAAAATGGTGCGTTCATTGCAATGCACCCAACAGAAGCCTAAATTAAATTCACATTCGCATGGCCTGAAGGGAGTTTATTTAACACTATTTACCAAGAGCAAGATACAATGTACCTTGCCAGCTTCTGTGAGTTAGAACACAGACATCGCTCCTTCCAGTGTATTGGAGTCAGACTAAAGTACTTCAGCGGTTCGAAGGTTGCATGGATTTGTGGATTAGACTAATAAAACAGTATTGACTGTTGCAATTCATCACAAATCCCTGATAGTCTGTATGCTGCTTAAATGGTTAGTGGATAGGGAAACTCACACCAGTTGAGGTAAACACCAGGATGTCTGAGAACACAGATACCAAACCTAAACAAACCTGGCTATTGATTGAAGGAGCTTGCAACACAAGAGAATAATTACTTGATGATCTGTGATGTCTTATTTATCAAGTAAGCAGTCATCATGTTTTATTGTTCACGGAATTACGTTCTCTTCTGTACAGGCCTCAGTACTCTGTTACATTCTGGTGACTTGAGAATTTACCTGCTGTCCACACCAGCAGGATATTCCGATCCCACTGACGTTGCACCTCTGCCTCTTACCTTATCTCACCCACCAGACAACAATTTCCTCCACTGGTTTCTGTCAGCATGTACGTGGGCTGTTTCCTGCCAGAACTGGGATTATATTGCCAATGGATGGGGGAAAAGCTTATTTCCCATAGTCAAATGAGGTTCCCACTAACAGTGACTTCAGACAAGAATCTGCACATTAACCCTGACCAAGATGTTTATCACAGGCAGAAAGGAAAGTTGAGATGTCCTCAAACATGTCACAATGGAGAAGATGTAACAGCAGGTTGGTGTAAAATAACAAAATAATCTAACCTGAAGAAGGACAATCTGATTAGAATCAACAATTCGGTTTCAACTAATGCCAGTCGCTCATATTTGCACATGACTTGGGTACTTGAAATTATTTTCAGATGGGACCTGCTGTTTTTTTTGTAAAATGCAGGATCGGAAGGTTTTTCACCCATTGCTATTGTGGTGTGGGATCAATATTGAAAGAAGAGTTATCTTGTTCAGTCTTGCCTCTTGTTATTGGATTGTGGTGTTTTTATATTGCTTGTAGACTGAAACTCCAAAAGGTGCAGTTTAGTGTAACTTGATTTCTCTGAGGTGCTGTTGTTGGGTGATTTGTGTATCGCGTGCCAACGGTTCACATAATTTGGCAGGCTCCTGACTCCTCTTAAACATTTGCGATGTATTCATACAGCATGGAGATGGTATTTTATCATGAATTTGTGTCCAGGTAGGTCTGCTGAATGTAAGGCTTAATGATGCAGCTGAGAGCAAAGCATAAAGTGGGTCAGCTACACTAGATCATAATTATAATTTTCCTGTGAATAGGTCACCAGAAAGCAGCTTTACTTACCAATCATTCAAAGAAAGTGATTATTTTTCAATATTTATGTCTTGAAGCAGCGACTGGTAACATGCAATGTGTATTTTGTATTCTTTGATCCTGAGCTCTTCTTCCCATGCCCTGGCCCTTTCCTGGTTCCTATCCACCACACATTCAGTAACTGAGACTGAAAAACAGAGGTGCAAACACTTGTAGGCATTTTAATGCAGATTTTTATGAGTATACTGATCTGTCACTCACCCAAAGTGCATAAACACTGAACATGGGAAGCTAGCTTCCCCAAACGTTCCAACTCTAGACCTCATGACAGCCATAAGAACTGATTGTCAGAGATGAGGTAAGAGTAGCTGAGCTTGATATAAAGGCAGCATTCAACCGAGTGTAACAAGAAAACTATGATGGCTTGGATTGTACTGATGAAACAGGAAATAGTTGTGGCTTTGAGTTGAAGGGTAGCACTGCAGGGGTTCCTCAGGAAAATATCTTTCAACAGTCACAAATCTTCCTTCCAGCGCACATTCAGAGGGAGGCTGCTTTCTGATAATCCCACAGGTGTTCACCTCCATTCACAACTTCTCCAATAATGATAATTTAATAATAATAATAATTGCTTATTGTCACAAGTAGGCTTCAATGAAGTTACTGTGAAAAGCCCCTAGTCACCACTTTCCGGCGCTTGTTCGGGGAGGCCAGGACAGCGATTGAACCTGTGCTGCTGGCCTGGTTCTGCATTACAAGCCAGCTGCTTAGCCCACTGTGCTAAACCAGCCCCTGAAACTGTCCATGCCAGTTTACGGCACGATCTGAATAATATGTAGGATTGCACTAATATGTAACGAGTAGCACTCATACCGCATGAATGGCAGGTAAGGACCCAATCAGTTTATTCTCCACCTCAGTAATCCCATCACTGCCAAGCCCACGACCATCATCATTTTGGGGGTGAACTTTGATCCCCAAACTGCAGCTGCTACATCAAAATTAGGCCACAAAAGGAGGACAGAGGCTTGACATTCTGTGATGTGTGGTTCATCTATTAAATTAAAACCTCCCACCATCGACAAAACCTAAGTGAGATGGAATATTCACCATTCACCTGATGAGTTCGGCCATGACAATACGCAAGAAAATTAACACTATCCAGGACAATACATTTTTCTTTTTCAGTGCCTCCACCGCTGGACTCACTATCTGCTCCCATCACCAGTGATAGACTGTCGCTGCATTGTCTGTAATCTGCAGGAATTACGTCTGAAGGTTACTTCAACAGTATCTTACTCCTTTGAAATATCATTATACAGAAAGACATGATCATAAATGTTATTTAACATTAACACCTGCAGTTTGGGCACAATCCTGACTTGGATATATATCCTCGTTCATTTGTTTCTGGGTCCAAGGCCTGGAATTCATTACCTGACACTTTTCTGTTCTGTCACTACAAGGACTGCAGTGATTCAAGGAGAGGACCCATCCCGTTTTCTCAGGGCAGTTAAGGACACACAGTGGCCTTGCCAGAGCCACCCAGATTGTGAGAACAGTCAATTAACAGAAGCATGGCTGGCAATATTTCCCCAACGCACTCTTTGTGGCAATTCCTGCGCCTATCAGAGCCAAATTGCCAACCAAAGAGCACCCTTTTCTCATGCAGTATAAACTGTTGCTCCCTTATTCTTGCAAATGTCTTGATGAGTGCAAGGTGAAAAGCTTCAACAGCATGTCACTTTTTTCAGCAATTCTCAAAAAATTAATTCTTGGGCGAAATTCTCCCCTACCCTGCGGGGCGGGGGGTCCTGGCGTAGCGGAGTGGTGCCAACCACTCCGGCGTCGGGCCTCCTCAACGCACCTTTAGGGGCCAAGCCCTCACATTGAGGGGCTAGGCCCGCGCCGGAGCGGTTGGCACCACACCGACTGGCGCCAAAACCGGCAACAACGGCCTTTGGCGCCAGGGCTGGGGCTGGCCGAAAGGCCTTCGCCGGTTCGTGCATGCGCCGGTGCATCAGCTGCCGCTGACGTCACCACCGGCACATGCGCGCTGGGGGATTCTCTTCCGCCTCCGCCGTGGCGGCGGCGGAAGAAGAAAAAGAGTGCCCCACGGCACTGGCCCGCCCGCCGATCGGTGGGCCCCGAGCGCGGGCCTGGCCACTGTGGGGGCACCCCCCGGGGTCCGATCGCCCCGCGCCCCCCCCAACCCCGGGGGCCCTCTCGCGCCGCCGATCCCGCCGGCACAGAGGTGGTTCGAACCACGGCAGCGGGAGAGGCCTCTCAGCGGCCAGAGAATAACGGCAGCACAGAAACCCGTAGCCTCCCGCCGGCCCCCCGCCATTCTCCGAGGCGGGCGGCGGGATTGGCGGCACGCCGACTTTTTGCGGGTGGGAGAATTCTGGACATGGCGGGGGTGGGATTTTCGGCGGACCCGGGCAATTCTCCGACCATGCTGGGGGTCGGAGAATTTCGCCCCTTATTATTTGTGGAAATATTAAGTACTTTGGTCTTTATTTTGAACTATTGGTTATCTCTTCAAAGCTCTGTCACTGCACAAGAATTTTAACAGACAACTAGAGCTCAGGTTTGCACTAGGTTTACCTCGATTCAATGTTGTGAGGATTTTGTAGTCTATCGCTAATAGCCATTCCAATTATCTCAAATTGATACGATATTTTCAGTATACAGGCCCTGTAAACATGTTATTCGCTGTCTCGCTAATGGATTTAATCAATGTCATAGAAAGATTGTCTTGCTAAGAATTTACTATTTATGGATTGAGTTTAATTTCATAGCAACACCTGAATAAATAAAAACCAAAAATCCCAAATGGGAAAAGAATCTTGAAATATGATAGTTCATAGAAAACTCCTTCACTGTTGACAAAGATGCTAATTCATTTATTTGAACCAAGGTGGCACACCTTAGCTGAAATATGCAGTTTCAGGAATTTTACAAGTTAACATGACTGATTCTGCATTTGGTAATTTCAACTCCAGTGACCACTACGACTGGGAGTGACTATGTGTGAAGCTCTCTGCCGACTCGGGGGGCTGGTATAGCACAGTGGGAGAAACAGCTGGCTTGTAATGCAGAACAAGGACAGCAGCGCGGGTTCAATTCCCATTCCAGCCTCCTGGAATGTGGCGACTAGGGGCTTTTCATAGTAACTTCATTGAGGCCTACTTGTGACAATAAGCGATTATTTGGGGCAGCATGGTAGCATTGTGGATAGCACAATCGCTTAACAGCTCCAGGGTCCCAGGTTCGATTCCGGCTTGGATCACTGTCTGTGCGGAGTCTGCACATCCTCCCCGTGTCTGCGTGGGTTTCCTCCGGGTGCTCCGGTTTCCTCCCACAGTCCAAAGATGTGCAGGTTAGGTGGATTGGCCATGATAAATTGCCCTTAGTGTCCAAAATTGCCCTTTGTCTTGGGTGGGTTTACTGGGTTATGGGGATAGGGTGGAGGTGTTAACCTTGGGTAGGGTGTTCTTTCCAGGAGCCGGTGCAGACTCGATGGGTTGATGGGCAGACTCGATAAGCACTGTAAATTCAATGACTCTTCCAGGATTGTCCTTGTACACCTGGCACTATCTGGAGTATAATCTCTGCTTTCACCAAGGACATTGTGTCACAGGGCACCAGAAGAATCTTTGCTGAGGTCTCACTGGAAATATAATAATAACCTTTATTGCCACTAGTAGGCTAACAACGCTGCAATGAAGTTACTGTGAAAAGCCCCGAGTCACCTGTTCAGGTACACGGAGGGAGAATTCAGAACGCCCAAATTACTTAACAGCACGTCTTTCAGGACTTGTGGGAGGAAACCGGAACACCCAGAGGAAACACACGCAGACACAAGGCCAACGTGCAGACTCCTTAGACAGTGACCCAGGTCGTGAATCGAACCTGGATCCCTGGCGCTGTTAAGCAACAGTGCCAGCAACTGTCACCGTGCCTTTTGGGGGAGACACTATTGAATGAGTGCAGCCAACTTTTTATGCTGTTTCTCCAGGAGTCTGCCACTTTTCCACCAAAGATTGATGGGAGATTGTGAGAACCTTGTCAAAATTACTGCCACATGTCGATCTATTAAACATTCTGTGGCATTTATTTTTAATTCTTACAGCAACATAGCGATATACTTAGTATCTCCAGGAATCAATATTGAGGCAGTACTTTGTAGTCTTAGCAAGACCTGGCAGATCCATACCTAACAGCCTATTAAAAGTGGATGTCAGGATGTTTGACTGTTTTTCGAAATGAACAACCAACAAAGAACGGTACATATAAATGGAGAGCTTTGTATCAAGATGAAAAGCTGAAAAGATGAATTTATTTTTTAAAAACGGACTGCCCACTCGTGCCCGACAGCCCGTGCCATCTGTTTTATGCAGTGGGCAGTGTATTATCAGCTTCAATTGGCTTGTTAACAAGTCTAATTGAACCGTGGTTATCGGTTAAATATGGCAGTAGGCTGCTGATTTCAAAGATTAGCAACCCCCATACTATGGGGGGTGAGCTTGGAGTTGGTAGAAAGATGGTGGGATGGACACCCTGGATCCTTTTTCTTGTTTTATTAAATTAATTTATGGGATGTGGGTGTTGCTGGTTAGGCCAGCATTTATTTCCCGTCCCAAGTTGCCCTTCAGAAGGTGGTGGTGTGTTGCCATCTTGAACCGCTGCAGTCCCTGAGGTGTAGGTACACCCACTGTGCTTTTAGGGAGGGAGTTTGCCCCAGTGACAGTGAAGGAATGGCATTCAGGGGCGCAATTCTCCCATTGGGAGACTAAGTCCCGACGCCGGAGTGAAAGCCGGAGTGTTTCACTCCGCCGTCGGATGCCGCTCCCAGCCCCCTATTCTCCCGGCCCCGGGGGGCTAGGAGTGGCGCCTCATCATTTACGCGCGCTGGGCCTTGGCGCTGTGTAAAAGCGGCACCGTGTAAATTACGTCACCCGCGCATGCACAGTTGCCGCCCTCCCCGCAGCCGACCCGCAAGAAGATGTCGGATGGATCTTGCGGGGCGGCGGAGGAAAGGAGGTCCTCCTTCAGAGAGGCCGGCCTGCCGATCGGTGGGCACTGATCGCGGGCCAGAACCCTATTGAGGCCTCCCCGGTGCAAGAACCCCACTCCCCCTCCCACAGGCTGCCCCCCCCCCCCCCCCTCCCGAGCATTCCTGCGCTGCTCCCGCCGGCAGTGACCAGGTGTGGACAGGCCATTCGTGTTGGGCAGGCCATTTGGCCCATCCAGGCTGGAGAATCGCCGCTCACCCGTTACAAATGGCGAGCGGCGATTCTCCCAGCGGCCAGCCGTGAATCTCGCCGCGCTGGTTTGGGGGGGGTGGGAGAACCGCGTGTGGGTGCCGGGACGTCGTGGCAGGACTCGCTCGGCGCCCCGGCGATTCTCCCACCCGGCGTAGGGGAGGAGAATTCCGCCCCAGTTCTTTTGTCCATGTATGAATCAAAGCAGTAATGAGGTCAGGAGCAGAGTGACCTTGGCGGAACCTAAACTGAGCATCCGTGAGCAGGTTATTGCTGAGTAAGTGCCGCTTGGTAGCACTGTTGATGACTCCTCCCATCACTTTGGTGATGATGGAAAGTGGACTGATAGGACGGTAATTGGGTGAGTTGGAGTTGTCCTGCTTTTCGTGTCTACGATGTACCTGGGCAATTTTCCATACTGCCGAGTAGATGCCAGTTTTGCCGCTGTACTGGAACAGCTTGGCAAGGCGTGCGGCTAGTTCTAGAGCACAAGTTTGCAGTACTATTGCCGGAATATTGCAGTATGCAGTGCCTTTGGCCGTTTCTTGCTAAGACTTGGAGTGAAACGTATTGGCTGAAGACTGACATCTGTGATGCTGGGGACCTTTGGAGGGGACCGAGATAGATCATCCACTCAGTACTCTGGCTGAAGATTGTTGCCAATGCCTCAGTCTTGTCTTTCGCACATATGTGCTGGGCTCCTCCACCATTGAGGATGGGGATATTGTGGAGCCTCCTCCTCCAGTGAGTTACTTAATTGTACACCTCCATTCACAACAGGATGTGGCAGGACTACAGAGCTTAGATCAGATGTGTTTGTTCTGGAAACGCTTTGCTCTGTCAATTACTTGCTGCTTATGCTGTTTGGCACACAAGGAGCCCTGTGTTGCAGCTTCACCAAGTTGACACCTCGTTTTACGGTATGCCTGATGTTGCTCCTGGTATACTCTCTTGCACTCTTCATTAAACCAAGGTTGATCCCCTGGTGGTAGAGTGTGTGATATGCTGGGCCATGAGTTTGCAGATTGTGGTTGACTACGATTCTGCTGCTGCTGATGGCCCACAGAACCTTGTGAATGCCCAGACGTGAGTTGCTCGAATCTGTTTGAAGTCTATCCCATTTAGCACAGTGGTAATGCCACAGAACACGTTGGAGGGTATCTTCAGTGTGAAGAAGAGACTTTGTCTCCACAAGGACTGTGCAGTGGTGACTTCTACCAAATACTGTCGTGGGTGGATGCATCTGCAGTAGGCAGGTTTGTGAGAATGAGGTCACGTATGTTTTTCCCTCACCACCTTCTGCAGTCCCAATCTAGCTCGGTCTGGGCTGGTACTACCGAGCCACTCTTCGTGATGGACATTGAAGCCCCCCACCCAGAGCATAGGCTGTGTCTTTGCCACCCTCACTGCTTCCTACAAATGATGTTCAACATGAAGGAGTACTGATTCATCAACTGATGGTGGCCGGTACGTGGTAATCAGCAGGAGGTTTCTTTGCCCATGTTTAACCTGAATCCATGAGACTTCATGAGTTCAGACTCACTGTTGAGGACTCCAAGGGCAACTCCCTCCTGACTTCCTACCATTCTGCTGCCACCTCTGCTGAGTCTGCCCCGCTGGTGAGACAGGACATACCCAGGAATGTGGATAGTGATGTCTGATACATTGGCTGTAAGGTTTGATTCTGTGAGTATGTCAGGCTGTTGCTTGACTACTCTGTGAGACAGCTCTCCCAACCTGCACATTCGACTTTTTTGCATTGATTGTCACCTTCCATTTGTCCTGCCATTTTTGTAATTCCAGAATATCTTCTTACAGCAGATTGATATGATCTTCAGTTTTCCCTGAGGTGCAGATCAGTAGTCATCTGCAAATTTTTGCGCTCTGTTTTTTTAATTTGTTGGGAAGATCAATTATGTATGCCAAGAAGCGCAGAGATCCCAACAATTCCATGGGGCACTGCAGAGAAGACTTCCTCATCACATAGCACTTTGTCTTACACTGTTAAGGAAGTGCCATATCCAATTTAATAATGTCTCCCGGATTCCGAAGTTAGAAGTTTGGACAAGAACGTTTTGCGAGGAGCTTTATTAAAGGCTTTGAGACCTCTAGTATTGCCATGTGTAGAGTGTTATCTCTTGTGAACATAGAACATAGAGCAATACAGCACAGAACAGGCCCTTCGGCCCACCATATTGTGCCGACCACTTATCCTAATCTAAGATCAACCTAACCTGCACCCTTCAATTTACTGCTGTCCATGTGCCAGTCCAAGAATCGCTTAAATGTCCCTAATGACTATGACTCCACCACCTCCACTGGCAGTGCATACCACGCACCCACCATTCTGTGTGTAAAGAACCAACCTCTGACATCTCCCCTATACCTTCCTCCAATCACCTGAAAATTATGTCCCCTCGTGACAGCCATTTCTGTTGAAGGTAGGTCATTTGACAGCCTGCAAAAGATGTGTTTTGGTAGATCTTTTCGGCTGAAAACCATGCTGACCATCCACCATGTTGGGAATTTCAAAGTGCTTCTTTACATGAGAATGAAAAATATGTTCAATCAATCTGTGTTACCCATAGTCAGAGTTGGAAGGTCTTTGAATGGGGCAGTACTTTTTTTCCCAATTGCTGACGCTCTAATATTCTTTCTACTTTCACAGTTCCAGGGGTGTTTGAAGGGATTGCAACATATGTAATTACAGGGCCAAAAGTAAACTCTTGGGTGAGTGCATGAGGGACTGTAAGAGGGTGAGTATGAAGGTTGAAGGGTATGGGGGACGAAGGCTTTATGGGATGGCGAGAGTGTATATGGGAGTTTAAGGGGGAAGGGATAGCAGACCATAAAACTGATCAGCATTGCTTTTTTAATTGTTTCGAGCCACTAACGCTATCATCCACGGAGACAGGCCATATAACCGGGCCACATCAGCATCTATCATCCTCCATATCTGGGTCTGTTTCTGCCTAGAACCTGCCTTCGGAGGTAGTTGGCCCGTCTCCAGCCCAGACCCACCTCCCAATACAAAAGTAGTGAGGGCGGGCTCCTCCAGGACAGACAGAGGATGGTGGGGTCGGGAAAATTCCTGACTTTCGACACTTGTCTCAACCATGAAAACAGGGTCCCAATTGAGTTCACTGGCATAAGAGAAAAAGAGACTCCCAACAAAGATTTTGGAAGTGGAGCTAAAACACCATGGGCTGGACTCTACATTCCTGCAACTAAGAGTTGACGCCAGTGGAGGATCTGTGGAGTTCCACGATGGAAAAATTGTCACCACACCCGCACCGATTCCACTACCGGTGAGGGGCTAGCACCAGTGGTGCATGAAACACCCATGGAGCACGTGTGAAACAATGGGTGAATCACAGGGTCCATGCTGGATATGTGCAGAGCTGACAAGCTACAGCTGTGAGTACACTTACACCCCCACACACGTACCGATCGTCCCTGAAAAGTTGGCGCTGGTTGTGCTGGACCGCGTACCCATCCACCCCAACCCCACAGCCCATCTCCCTTCCAATCCCCCACTACTCCTTCCAGCCCTATCGGAAGCCCCCACCCCGGCCAGCGGCATGACTGTCGGTGAAGTATGGCGATGCTGCACACTGACCGTGCAGCCTCTCTCTCAGCAGCCACCACACCAGGCTCACCACTGTTGAGACCACGGGTGAAATTCTCCGACCCCCAGCAGGGTCGGAGAATCGCCTGGGGCCGCCGAAAATCTGGCCTCCGCCGTGGCAGAGATTCTCTGCCACCCAGGAGGTGGCGGTGTCGGGAATCTCGCCACTCCGATCGGAGAGGCCCCTGCGGTGATTCTCCGGCCCGAATGGGCCGAAGTCCCGCCGCTGGGAGGCCTGTCCCGCCGCCGAGGTTTGAACCACCTCTGTAACGGCGGGATCAGCGGCGCGAGCGGGCCCCCGGGGTTCTGGGGGGGGCGGGGGGCGATCGGACCCCGGGGGTGCCCCCACGGTGGCCAGGCCCGCGATCGGGGCCCCCCGCTCAGACTCCAGGCCAGTGCCCTGGGGCACTATTTCTCTTCCGCGGCCGCCACGGCCTCCGCCACGGCGGAAGCGGAAGAGAAACCCACATCGCGCATGCGCCGGTGGTGACGTCAGTGGCAGCTGGCTGCTGACGTCACCGCCGGCGCATGCGCCGACCGGCGGAAACCTTTCGGCCAGCCCCGCTGCCGGGTGCGCCGGTTTTTTGCGCCAGTCTTCTGGTGCCAACCGTTCCGGCACGGGGCTGGCCCCCAAAGGTGGGGAGAATTCCCCACCTTAGGGGAGGCCCGACCCCTGAGTGGTTGGCGCCACTCCCCTATGCCGGGACCCTCCGTCACGCCGGGTAGGGGAGAATCCAGCCCCACATGTGGCCCATGTCATCAGGAAATCGGCCCATCGGAGGTGGAGCATCGCAGGTGGGCCCGATAATGAGATGTGAACGCAGTCGCAACTACGTGTGTGGCAATTACACCAATTTGGAGGGGCAGAGCATCGCTATTCAGCGACAAACCGGCAACTGCCCCGATTTTGGCATCGGGAGCTATTCTCCGCCCAATCACTGTTCCCGATTTCAGCGTCGGACAACGGAGAATCCTGCCCCATTACTCCGTAACACTGTTGCAAGATTCTTACCTGAAGTAAGCATTCATGGAAATGTTTATCAATTGAGAGCGGTTTCGCCATGATGTAATAGATGGCAAAGGACACTTCAGTCCTCTATAAGCATTTCAACAGAGCAATTAACAGCAGTCAATTAGATTTATCTGCCCATGTAAAATGTTCTTTCAAAAGTTCTGCACGCTTAGTTTGAAGAGAGGACCAATTTTTGGGTGAGGCACTGGATTTGAAACAGTATTTTGGAGTGATCATCATTAACTTGTTTAATACTTTCCCTAATGCTGCTCTGAATATGTGTGCAGTGAGCACTTACTGCCTCATTGATCCTATATCAGTCTGCTGTTTTGTGTGTCGAAAATGAAACATATGTAACCCTTGCCTCAGGGGAGAGAGTTTAAAATGTCAAGGGACTGACTAATGAAAAGGACAGCCAAGAAAAATGAGCTTCAAATACTGGATGAGCATTGATTGAGAGGTTTTTAACTATCTTAATGTGATATAAATGTTTGGCACTTGCGCCATCAATGAGTTATACCCATTACACGGGTGACTTGATAATCAACATTCACCAAAGACAGATTCTGATTGATTAGCATGGCCTGCTGTAGTTTTTAAGCAGTTAGATTTACTAAGCAAGTAACACTTACCTATAAAATGAAAAATAAGGTTCTCTCTTTTGCTGTTTTCTGTTACTGGACAGGAAAAAAAGTACAGATTTGTAAGCCACCCTATGAAGAGAGAAGTACTTACATTTAAACAATACCTTTCACAACATCCTAAAGCACTTTACAGCCAATGAAGTACATTAGAAGTGTTGACACTTCTGTAATGTGGAAAATGCGACAGCCAATTTGCACATAACAAGAACCCTTAAACAGCAAATTAATTATAGCGGGATAATAGCCTGTATTTTTGTGTCGTCGTGGAGACGCCAAGGTAGGCAGCATCCAGATCTGGAAGCTCTACCCTCATTTCTGACAGATCCTATTTCTGATTGTAGTGGAAAAGGGGTAGAGTGTGATTTCCACATGAGGGCAAACTGAACTCAGCAGGGCCATTTGAATTCAATGCTAAGTTCCAACAGATACCATTTTTGCAGGAGCAGTGTGTGAGTTATGAATTTTTAGTGCAGACATAATACTTGTGGTAAGTGGTAAAGGTTTATTGAGCTGTCAATCTATTAAGTTAGTTAAATATCCTGCCCTTTAAAAATTGAAAAAAACACTGACTGCCTTTTTCTGTGAATTGAAAAACATTTGTTCTGGGTATTTCAATAGCTGTTTGTAGACATGTCCCTAAGTACTATACTTCGAGAATAAGGAACATTCAGGCTTCGGCTGGTTAGTGGCAAGTAACATTGACACCGCACAAGTGCCAAGCAATAGCCATCTCCAACAAGGGAGAACCTAACCACCTCCCTTGACATTCAGTGACATCACCAGTGTTTAATTCCCCCCATTATCAACACCCTGGGAACCATTAACCAGAAATTGAACTGGACTAGCCATGAAAATACTGTGGCTGCAGAGCAAGTCAGCATTCTAGAAATTTGGTGGTGAGTAACTCCCTCCTGACTTCCCAAAGCCTGTCTACCATCCTAACTCATCAGGAGTGTGATGAAATATTCGCCATTTGCCTGGGTGGTGCAGCTCCAACAACACTCAAGAATCTCAACTCCATCATGGACAAAGCAGCGCATTTGATTGGCACCTCATCCACCACCTGAAATGGCAGATGGAATTTAACCCGGACAAATCCAAGGTGATGAATTTGGGTGGGTGGGTGGGTGGTATAAAATAAATGGCAGAACTATCAGGAACATAGAGACACAGAGATTTGGACGTGCAGGTCCATAGATCCTTAAAGTGGCAGCACAGGTGAAAATGGTGGTAAAGAAAGAACATGGCATGCTTGCCTTTAACGGACGGGTCATTAAGTATAAAAGTTTGCAAATCATGTTAGTTATATAGAACATTGGTTAGGCCACATTTGGAATACTGTGTCCAATTCTGGTCACCGCACTACCAGAAGGATGTGGAGGCTTTGGAGAGAGTACAAAAAAGGTTTACCAGGATGTTGCCTGGTGTGTAGGACATTAGCTATGAGGAGAGATTGAATAAACTGGGATTGTTCTCCCGAGAAAGACGGAGGCTGAGGGATAGAAGTTTATAAAATTATAATGGGTATAGATAGGGTGAACAGTCGGAGCCTTTTTCACAGGACGGAAATGACAATTACAAGGGGGTAGAAGTTCAAGGTGAAAGGGGGAAGGTTCAGTGGAGATGTGCGGGGGAAGTTTTTTACACAGTGAGTGGTGGTGGCCTGGAATGCACTGCCAAATGAGGTGGTTGAGGCAGATACGTTAGCAATCTTTAAGACTTATCTGGATAGGCACATGATTAGGCTGGGTATAGAAGGATACAGGCGGTTGGTCGAGATAGGATATGTGATCGGCGCTGGCTTGCAGGGTCGAAGGGCCTGTTCCTGTGCTTTACTGTTTTTTGTTCTTTTGTTCTATTCCCTTCCTCCACTACCAATGTACATTCGCAGAAGTTTGTACCATCTACAAAATGCACTGTAGCAACTCACCAAGGCTCCTTCGACAGCACCTTCCAAACCTGTGACCTCTATCACGCCAAAGAAGCAGCAAGATCGCCTCCAAGCCACATGCCATCCTGACCTGGAACAGTATCACCATTCCTTCACTGTGGCTGGGTCAAAATTCTGGAACTCCTTTCCTAACATTGTGGGTGTACCTGCACCACACGGACTGTAGCGGTTCAAGAAAGGGCCCGCCACTTGTCTTTGCAAGGACAATTAGTGATGGGAAATGAATACTGGCCAACACAGTGACACCCACCCCGTGAAACAATACATTTTAAATACTTAATAGTGAACCTTTGCTCTTGGTCTTGCACAAGATTAACATGATGTCTGTGTTTTACATTCTATGCCACTTGATATTAATGCACATTTTCCTATTTTAGGGCTTTCTCTACCTTGTTTGTGTTTCTACACGCTGAGCTATTCTGCTCTGATTAAACTCTGAGGGTTGTATATTCACTGCCAGGGTAGGTAACTCTAGCCGGGAATTTTCCAGACCGGGCAGATCCACCTTCATTTTAACGGACCCACATACCTAATCTTTGCTCTGAGGAGGCAGGAATGGGATAGGGGCAGGCCCAGCAATTATAGAAGCAGACTGTAAGCATCCACAGCAGTAAGCCAATGCCTAGGGAGACTGTTTAGAAGGTCTGGCTCAGTACTCTGAGTTACAGCACCTGTTAATTTGGAAGCTCTTCGGCCCTCTAGTCTTCACCCTTCACACCCCGTTAAACACCAAACACAAATATCTCCATGGCCCCTCATACGTCTCATGGCCCTTCTGAAACTCCTGCCACCTCCCATAGCCCCTCACCCTCTATTCACCTTGGGAAGACATCAGGAGCCATGTGAGGATGAAAGAAACAAAACTTCTAACAATCTAATTAATCTCTAACTCAGCACACCTGATGGTGAAAATAACTCATATTTTTGAAGCCCACTTAAAGCTTTCAAATCCCTTCAGTTTTTCAGTGTTATAAAACCAAACACACCTCCATTCATACCCACATCAAAGTTAGCTGATCTTTAATAGTCTCTTTAAACTCTCAATCAAACTGTGAACTCAGGATCCCCTGCTGAAATAAATGTGTTGTAGCTTTTGAAACTCAGCCAAACATCCATAATGATCTCAGCTGTCATCGCAACATTGGGAAATGTCAACAAAGAGCTCTGTTGAAACTGTGGAAGAGATGGTCATGTTCTTTTTCGCATCCACTACAGATGTCCTGTTAATCAAAGCAGTCCATCAATTTTCTTTTCACTTTATTTACTTTGCCAGTTAATCTTTTCTTTTCAAGTTTAAATAGGTGATATTTTTTTTTAAAACCTAATGGATTTGAATCTCCAGGCCCCTAGCCATGTGTTTCTCAATGCTGTGCCATTTGCTGGTGGTAGGATTCCCTATTGCCACCATTTGCCAATGGGATTTCCCATTGAAGCCACCCCACGCTGCCAGGAAACCAACTGGTAGGGGTGCGCTGCCGGCAGGAAAAGAGAATCCCAAGGGTTGGGGAAATCCGGCCAATCTTGACATTAAACCAGCACATACCACACGTCAACAGAATTTACATTTACTCGACCAATTCATGACTCCCACACTGCAGGTTTGGACCCTTGAAACAGTGAAAATTGAATTAGCAAGTTCAAATGGCCCCGCAGAATTTGGATTTCCCACTGGTGTGATTCATGGCCCCCTCCCCCCTCCCAAAAATGGGATCTGTCGGAAACAGTGATGGGTCTTTCCATCTGGATCCCGACTCCGTAAAAATCCAACCCTTGTTCCTGAAGTGCCTTCTTGCCTTATTCTTGCTCCCATTTCATTTGCTGCTGAATTTCTCATCTCTACCTTTGTTACCTCCTGCCTTGACTATTGCAGCGCACTACCACCCAAAACACTCCATGAGCTTAAATCGTCTGAAATGCTGCCTATACCTGAATTCACACCAAGTTCTGTTCATCTTTCACTAGTCATGCTTGCTGACTTACAAATTCCTCCATGGCCTAGCCTTTCCCTATCTCTGTGACCTCATTTGGTTTTATAAACTGTCAAACCATCAGCCCTCTCCTAATTTTGGTTTTGCGCACACCCCTGATTTTAATTGCTCCAAAATTTCATTTCATTTCAAATTGATAGTCATGTCTTTTGCTGCTGAGGCTCTAAGCTCTGAAATTCCCTCATCTGTCCACTCCTTTCCTTTTAACTCCTCCAAGCACTCATCGGATAAGTTCTGGTTGATATTCCTTAATTTATCCCAATGGGCCCATTCGCCCTTACAGGATTTGGAAAGATAATTTTTCCTCGTTGTTTTGCTCCTGATTAGTTTGTTAATTAATTTAAGGTAATGCTTATTTTGTCTACACTTACTGCACTAATCCTGGGTATAGATTTATCCTTGCAGTTCAACATTATGTATTCCCTGACTGAGAGGCCAGACTGGCAACATGCTTTTATCAGCCCTGCTGTATAATTCATTGATACAAAGTGCATTACAACAGCCCTAGAGTGGCTGGAGTTCCAGCAACTCACTCCCTTGGTGTAGAAAAAATGCTTAGGTATTGCTTTCTCTTCCCTGACAATCCTTCTTTCCCAGAAGGCACTGCCATTGATAATTTACCCAATTTGGGAATAATGATCTGCAAACCTATGCCTTACCACTAGGTGGCATAGCCCGTTGACGCAATGGCGACATTTTATTTAGGATTTTTGGTCACCTTTATGTAATCAGGAAGAGAGTCAGACAAAATTCATGTGTTATTCATGATCTTATGAATGATGTAGTGAATGAACATTGGAGGAGGGTTTGTGTTTTTAGTCATTTACTTTCTCTCGTGCTGCTCTTATACTGCTTTACAATAGAGTGACTATGGCTTGGTGAGCCCGTAAATCGTCACAGTGAATAGTGAAGGCTGTTAGGTTGTGTGTAAGTGGAGCTCAATAGGATTATGCCCAGTTTTGCAGCTTGGCGTGTGCATCCTTGTTCCGCCTCCCTGTCCCTGTGAGCTGCAACTTTGTTTGAATCTCATTTGGCTGTTTCCTGTGTGACTTTCAGTGATTCTGGTAGATGCTTCCCAAAGGTGTTGGAAGCAAACTCGTGTGAACCTTGTTTTCGGGGCCTGCCTTTCGCAGATGGTTCTCACAGTCGTAGCAGCACCAAGGTTGGCCTACGCAGCATCTGCGAGACCAAGACAATTATGGCTCGACGGCAACAGGGCTCTCTCATCATCATCGAGTAACAGAACATCAAGGGCGTCAACCACTTACCCTACCTAGGTAGCAACATCTCCAGGAAGGGTGATGTAGAGATCGACGTCATTTCAAGAATCAGCAAAGCAGCATGAGTTCCCCTGTGGCATCCAACACCATTAACACAACCATGAAGCTGCAACTCTACATGTCCAAAGTAGTAGCAAATGCAATCAATACCATTGAGGCTTGGAAGAGAACACCAAAGGTGTCATGTAAGGTGGACGTTTTCAGAAGCGCTCCCGATATAAGATTCTGGGTATCAAATCGCCAACAAAGATGCGCCACAAAGCATTGTTCAGAGGTATCTGTGGGATATTGTGATGGAAGGATGATTGAGGATGGCAGGACACATATTTCTCCTTCTGGTGGCAGCGGAATGGACGCACACAGATGGAAGAACAAGTCGGGCCGAGTCAAACAAGATGTGGTGAAGTATATATGTATATTTTTTTCCTTTGTTTGTCCATGGGATGTGGGCATTTAAGAGTCAACCACATTGCTGTGAGCCTGGAGTCACATGTAGGCCAGACCAGGTAAGGATGGCAGATTTCCTTCCCTAAAGGACATTAGTGAACCAGGTGGATTTTTCCAACAATCGACAATCGTTTCATGGTCACCTTGAGACACTTAATTCCAGATTTTTTTAACTGAATTCAAATTCCACCAACTACCTTGGTGGGATTCGAACACAGGTCCCCAGAGCATTACCCTGCGTCTCTGGGTGACGAGACCAGTGACAATACAACTATGCCACTGCTTGCCCGATAGAGGAGAGTCTTCAAGAGCAGGACACCACATAAGATGGAGAAAACAGGTTGCGATCGATTAGGTTGCTGTCTGTCCGTTGTCCTTTATTAGACCAGAGGAACTAAGTAAGTTAATATCACCGACACAAAAATTGGACTGAACGCAGTCCACTATGGGCACGATTCGATGACCACATTGTGCTGGAGAAACAGCTCGCCGTAGCGCAGAATGGCCGATAACAGCCAGGAGATCTCGCTCCCAGGATCTACCCGGCTCACAAGGCCTCACTGGATCTAATGTGATCTGACGAGATGTTGCGATGTAAATCTTGCCCATTGTGGGCGAGATCACTTTTTGGCAAATCTGGATATTTGAGTAAGACGGTAGATCTCAATCCAATGTGCAGATTCCCGAGGTACCTGAGGCTTTGGGATTCATCCCCTTCGCCTCAGAGACCTCTTGCAAGCGATGTTCAGCACTGGTCCCCACAAATGGGGACCAAATGGGACGGAACTTTGGGGGTCTCCCAGGGGATCGGAAGCCCCGAGCTACATGCCAGTGGACAGGGTGGTGTCCTGGCAATGCTGGTACCACCTGGGAACCCTGGCAGTGCCAGACTGGCATCCTGGTAGTGCCAGCTGGGTGCAAACCTGGCACTGCCAAGGTGCCTAGGTGGCAATGCCAGCTAGCATGGACACTTCCATGGTGCCAGATTGGCACAGCCAAGGTGCTAAGCTGGCATTTTTGGCGCGCATGTGATTTGGCTGGGGGTGCTCTGCATGTGTGCTGGGTGTTGCAGGAGGTGCCAGGGATCCTCCCATAGAGCGTTCCAGCTTGGAAGGGGGGTGGGGGAGGAGGTTGGGGGGTCACTTCAGGGACCTCGGAGAGCAGCGTGCCACTTATAAATGGCAGCTTGGTCTCTCACTAAGTTGGGGAGTACTGGCGAGCGGAACTCCCCACTGTTCAAAATGGGGTGATGTGCAGCTTCAGCCACATATTCCCCGGTGAGGCCCATTATACAATATACGTCTCGTTGAATAGTCATGTGTTTCTCGGCACTGTGAGTGCCGGCAAACATTCAGCTAAACTCGCTCACTATGGGACTTTGTTCCCATTTGATTGAATCGAGCCCAAAGGTTCTACAGTGGAACAATTGATTTTTTTAATAGCATAATAAAAGTCAGTGAAGTAAATAAATGATGGCATCAGTTTGAGAATCCTGTACCTTCCCATCTCAAAATCTGTAGAGATCCTTTTCAAAAAGCCAAACCATTGGATTTATAGTTAAGTTGAAGAAATGGCAGAGAAATTACTTTTCTTGTTGCACCATATAATGTAGTAGCAAGAGTAAATATTGGTTCCATGTAGGATCAGACTGTGGTATGAGCATTGGGGAACACAGAAATAATGAAGAGTAAATCTTGGTCCCGTGTAAGATGATCTTGGGAATTTGCATTGGGAAACAAAGAAATGGCAGAGAATCAGAGCAAATGTTTTGCATCTGTCTTGTGGCAGATAATATAATAATCTTTATTGTCACAAGTAGGCTTACATTAACACAACAATGAGGTTACTGTGAAAAGACCCCAATGCCACATTCTGGCGCCTATTCGGGTACACAGGAGGGAGAATTTAGAACGTCCAGATTACCTAACAGCACGTCTTTTGGGATTTGTGGGAGGAAACCGGAGCACCCGGAAGAAACCCACGCGGACACAGGGAGAACATACAGACTCCACACAGACAGTGACCCAAGCGGGGATCGAACCTGGGACCCTGGAGCATTCCAAAATCATTCCAATTATAGTAGAAAATCAGGGGATCATTTGATAAACTAATGGTACCAACAGCTAATATGTCCCCTGGACCTTATGGCCTGAATTCTAGGGCCTGAAAAAAAAGTGGCTGCAGAGAAAGTGGATGCAGGTATGGAGGATGCATTGGTTGTAATCTCCCAGAGTTCCCTAAAGATCCGGGTAGGCTACAGAATAATGCAAGTGGTCTGAGGGTCCTCGTACATAAAACAAAAAATATGCAGGCACAGCAAATAATTAGGAAAGAAAATAGAATGTTTATTGCAAGGGGGACGGAGTATAAAAGCAGGAAATTCTTGATATAATTGTACAAGATGTTGCTAAGACCATGCAGGGAGTACTGCTTACATTTTTGGTTTCCTTATTTAAGGAGGGATATATTTGCATTGGAGGCAGTTGAGATAAGGTTCACTAGGATAAATGTTGGGATGAAGGGATTGTCTTATGAGGAAGCTTTGAACACGTTGACCATATACTCATTGGAACTTAGAAGAATGAGAGGTGATTTTGTTCAAACATGTCAGACTCTTGGAGGGGGGGGGGGTTGGGGGGGGGGGGGGAGAGGGGGTCGGGGGGGGGGGATGCGGTGTTGACAGCCTGAATGCTGAGATTGCCCCACATGGTGAAATCTAAACCTCGGGTTCATTGTTTCAGAATTAGGGGAGTCCCATTTAAGATGAAGTTGAGGAGGAATTTCCTCTCTCTCAGGGTCATGAGTCTTTGGAATTATCTATCCCAGAAAGCTGTGGAGGCAGAGCCATTGAGTATATTCAATGCTAAGATAGACAGATTCTTGCAGTAAGGGGTTATAGGGAGCTGGTGGGACAAAGAAGACAGATCAACCATGATCTTTTCGAATGGCAGAACAGGTTTGAGGTTCGAGGGACCACATGGCCGACTCCTGTTCCTATTTCAAATGTTCTTGTGCCTCAACCAAAAATTCCAAGTATGCATTTCCGATCATTATTGGGACTCTGAAACCTAAACCATTTAAATTGCAAAGTAAAATTTTAATGAAATGAATCTTTGTCAATCGAGAAATTATTTTAAAATATATATGTAGCCATAAACCTCTTGTGTTATAATGCATCTTACATGCCAGCAAGACTAGAATAAAACAAAGGAAATCAGAGACAAAAACAGGCTGATGATGATGCTTGCATATTTAGCGATGACTTATTGCTGTCATCTGTTAATTTGTCACACAAGTCCATTATTTATGGTCTGCTGTTTCTGATAAGGTGTCCTCTTGCCTTCATCAGCCTCCATCCCCCTCAGCAGGCAAAGCCCTTCAGATCATAAAGTTCTCTGGTATCACTGTTTCCAACAGGATGTATCTCCTTCCCGAACTCTTGTTGTTTACAACCCCAAAGGCGGGCAACTAATCTGCTGGAAACAGGAGAGTAAAATACGTTTTCCCCTCGGCCCGTTGGAAAAGAAGTACATATTGTAGCAGCTTGGTAACATTCTCTTTTCGAGTTTTGTGCTCAAGTTGGGAGCAGATACTATAATTTCTGCTTTAAGTGAAGATAACACATGATTACCATGGAATATTTTTTGTACTTAACGAAGATGGTCTCAACGCACCATTATCTTATTTATGGGATGTTTGTTCCCTTGAAAATCTGTATGAAGGGTATGTTTAAGGTGGAGTGTTCTTAAACCATATTGGGTAGTGATAGCTAAATTAGCACTCCATAATGTCTTCTTGTGTGCAATCTGTGATGCACCAAGTTCAACTTCAAATCCATTGCTTTTACCTCATGAACTTTCCTTAATGTTTTTAGAAACAAAACATAATTTTAATGCACAGCTTAAAAAGTCCTTTGGGATCTAGTTTATATTCCACTTGTGATGTAGATCATATAAATATATGTATTCCATATATTTATGCAGTGTATTCTATTTTCATTCTGACAGTTTTACAGCATATCTTTTTTGAAGTAAGTTAATAAATCGCATGATTCAACAGTAACTGTAGATAGGATTTTTATTTTCTGTTAACTATTTCAACCCTCACTGTAGGGACTTTTGCCCATAAACTAGGCTGGCACAGGTGAAGCACCAAGGGATTGTTTCTGTGTAAGTGATGTTGTTCTTTGCACGAAATGTTAAATTATAGCACTGGCTACTTGCTGAGGAGAATGTAGAGGAATGCCGTAGCACCGCATAAACGACAAGCAAGTTCTTTTGGTCCTGACCAACAATCAATCCTCACTCGACACCATCAAACTACACCAATTAATCAACTGCTTTAATAAAGAGAATTGTTCCCAATGGCTGAAAGATCAATAATCCACGGGCACAGGTTTGAGAGGCTTGACACCGGAGGCCGCAGCATGTGGATTTTTAAAAATTCAGTGAGTGGATAGGACTTGAAATTCGATTCCTGATAGTGTGGTAGAAATAGATTCAATATTTGCTTCCAAAAGAGAGTTTTCTCAATACTGGAAGGAGGAAAGAACTTGCCGGAATATAAAGTAACTAACGGCCAGTGACTGGGCCTAACTGGTTCACTTTGCGAAAGTGCTGTTGCAGATGCAGTGAACTGTATTTGTCTCCTCCTGAGCTGTACCATTCTGCGATTCTATGATTAAATAATCAACACACTTATTGCTGTGGGAACTAAAATATAGTGGTGAAAAATCAGCATTTTCTGGGGCAGGCCCATGTTGAATGTGCGAACAGAAGTGGTAGTGAAGTGTTCCACTGCCAACCTCAGAGAGAATGGGGAGGGAATGGTATCCAGAACTAGGGCTAAAATAAAGCGTTGCAGGGAGTGAATAAAGAAAGACTTCAGGTCATCCGAAAGTGCGTTACAGCCAATTAAGTATTTTTTAAGTGTAATCACTGTTATATTGTAGGAAACAAGGGAGCCAATTTGCGTGCAAAAGCTCCCACACAAAATACATTTATGACCAGATCATTTATTTTAGTGATGTTGATTGAGGGATAAATATTGTTCAGCACCCTGGAGATGCCTCCGCTGTTCTTCTTCAATAAAGCAACGTGGGATTGTTCACGTTCACCTGAGACGGCGCACAGGTCTTTGGTTTAGCATCTCATCTGAAAGACAAAAGTTCCTGTAGTGAGCTACTTCCTCAGTGTGCATTGACTTGTCAGCCTGGATTTTAATGCTCAGGTCTCTGCTGTAGGACTTGAACCCCAAAATTTCTGACTCGGGCAAGAGAGCTCTCTGGACCACGGCTGACTGAGTGAGAGATATGCTCAGGAGTCTGACTTGACAAGGTTATTAAATTTCTTCTTACACTGCAGCCAGGTCCTAGCCACAGTGTGCTGGCATTGATCTGTTCAGTCACTAGTCTTTCGTGCTGCTGGTTAGTTTTCCAGGGCAATTTTCACTCAGCTGAACAAAAGAGGCGATCTGCCCTATTCTTCAATTGTTCCAACGGTTAACTAATACAGTAATTTCAGGATTACCCAATTGTGCGGTATACATCGACAATCTGGTAGTTTTCAGCCAGACATTGAAAGAACATTTCAGTTGCAGACAATTGGGGTGCGAGTCTCTGCAATCTGTCTACTAATGTTAAGCCATTGATCACCAGCAAAATGTGAACTCCACCCATTTTAAGGACTGTAGGCTGTCATTAAGGGGTGGTGTGCCCGGTGAAAATCCCGTTATGTCGGGAAAATAGCAGGGGAGCTCTGAAATAGAATTTGTGTTGGCCGCCAAACAGTACTAGATGTTCTCGGGCCTTCCCAGCAGAGCTCATCTGGCCCGTGCCCTTGCTGGGCTTGCACCAGATTAGCATATTAAAAATCATATCTACATATGAAGAATCAGAGAGGCCATTTAAACCCTGGGTGGTTAGGGTCATAGCAGGTCACGTCCCGGCAGTGCCAGGGGCAAGGGGACAATTCCAAGGACCAAGGCCTGAAGCGGTGGGGCATGAAAGGGCCCTTTGGTGATCCCACAGTGAAGTGTCACTCACTTGCGCCGGGGGGGGGGGGTCTGGTACCAGCAATTTGGGGGATGCAGGAGGGGGGGGGGGGCTTTTGCAAACACTTAGGAGCTGGAAAATGAGGGGGGGTTGTAGCTTTATTCTGATGTCAGCACGCCCTTTAAAAATTATGTGCCGATCTCTGAGGATTCGTCCATTTTGGTGTCTTTGGGTCCCAAATATCTAATTCTTAGCGAAAATCACCCCAAGCTCAAAAAAAATGAGTCTGCGGGAAGATCGCAATCGGAACTGTGCCGGAACAGCCAGCACGATTTGCACCGATTTTTGTGCCCAAAATGACACTTGGTAATTTTTTGGGAAGATTGTTGGTTCATGGCACACCATGTTTCTTCACCTCTCAGATGGTGAGTGACCTATAAACAACACCTTTTATGGACATTATTGGGTCAACTCAGTATGTTCTAAGATGAAAATAAATCTTCAAGCTCATATTCCCCCTTAGGTCTTTCTATTCCTGCCACTCAATGTCATAGTGCAGCGATGCCAATAATTTGAGTGTAAATTTTCACTAAAATTAATTGAGTTCTGATTAAAGGTCACAGACCTGAAACAATTCTAATTCTCTCTTCACCGAGGCTGCCAAACCTGCTGATTATTTCCAGAATTTCCTTGTTTTGCTTTGGTTTTACAGCACCTGAATTTTGTTTTTATACATATAGGTTCATCGAACAAAATCTGAACAGATTTACTCTGAATCTAAACCCTTGGTGTACCGAACAAAGGGGAGTCTAATAAAGGCACAGAATAAAAAAACAATGGGAGAGAGGTGTTTGATTCTCCAATGCTGACAGCTCTGTTTCTGGTCTTCCAACATTTTATTTGAAGAAATGTTTAGATACAAGAAATTCATTGAGTCCTGGTTGACTGAATCTGCCATTTCTATTACAGATTGTTTCAAGTATGTTCCAAATCTGCTGAATTCACTGATAGTTTGTGATACTGAGGTGAAGATAGTTTGTGATACTGAGGTGAAGAAAATCACTGAAAGGCTGATGGGTGAAGACCTGCGGCTGTATTAATGAACACATGTCTGTCTTGTGTTCGGTAGCGACAGCATTAACTTGTGCTGATCTTTGTCTGCACAAGTCTCGCTAACCCCTTTGAGGATTGCAGTGATATTTTTGTGACTGCAGAATTTTGAGCTTAGCATTCTCTGCTGAATGTGCCAAAAGCAGTGAGATATTCTGTCCTCTCTTCTCATGGGCTCGGACATGAAACTTGCCTCTTTTATCACAGCCTGTCAAATGATCGGTCTCGTACCATTTATGAAAGCGTGCATCAATAATTTCAACTACTTTTGCATTTTCTCTCTTCCCTAGGGTTTAAGGCACTTTTTGTTTCTCCTCTATGGGGCTCGTCAAAAAAAATGATAAAACTAAATAATTTCTGCAGAAGCTTTAATTTGCTCATGCAAAAGAAAGAAAGTGGATTTGTAGTTGCATGGTGCGTTTCAAAATATATGAGTGCCCCAAACTGCTTCACACTCATTGAAACAGTTTGAAGGGTCGTCGATGTGGTAACGTAAGCATTTTAAAATTAATTTTGAAGTTAAATTTACATCTTGCTTTTGAAATGCACTTTTGGACAGATTATTATCATTTATTCAATTGATTTGGCATGATGGCACCTTCCTCTATAATAGATGTTGGATCACGCCTATTACTTTATAGCATGCAACTGAACATATAGTGCCATGGTTTGCCTTTATTGTGCACAGTACAGTGCCATGGTCTACCTTTATTGTGCACAGGTGATCATGTTTAGTACGGTGCAAAAGCAGCCTTCAGACATAAAAGAGATGATGTGTGATACTGTGTGCCCTCAACCCCTGCATCCACAACACACAACAGGTAATGCCTGATGCAGTTTGGTTGGTATCTGTTTAAGTGTAAACAATCATGTTTCGTCTGAACTTTAGGGCTAGGCTGAATGTGCATGTTCGGCAAAGTGTAGTGACATATGAGTGGTGTCGGTGTCAACTACTGCATCAGTAGTACACAAAGTGAAGCACTCTGAGGAAGGCTTTTTTGGGACTCATCTAGCTAATCCTTCCAAAGAACTCTACAGCCTATATCCACCAGATAATGTCTGGTACAGTGCAGTTGCTGTCAGTTCCTGTGTGCACTGGGTAAAACCTGGAATGTTACAGTCTACATCCATGTCAACGCCTGCATGACAGTGTGAAATGGATACTGTCTCCTGCACAGATGCGTCATGCACTTTACACCCGCTATTCCAGAAGAACTGATGTCTGAGAGTATGACAAGCTGTGTGCAGCTGAGGGAAGGATCAGTATTCATTTCTTCAGTTACTCCAGCAGGTACAGCAGCTGTATAAACATCTCCTGTGCAAACATTGCATGATTTCTGTGTATGCGATGTACACCTTTCATACAATATTTATGAGACAGATGTACAGGTGTTAGCTTTTATATGGTGCCTGTTGAGCTTGTCCAGGCTGTGGTTTCAGAGAATGGACATATTAGCATCTTCCTCTTCAAAAATCCTTCAATTGTCAATGGAATACAGTATTATCTTAATCTGGTGTGAGATGTTAAGGAAAGTCGTGGAAGGAGAATTTTACTGTTTTTGTTACAGAATGTTAGAATTAGGGGCTTTTCACAGTAACTTAATTGAAGCCTATTTGTGACAATCAGCGATTATTATTATTAATTACATAAACAGCACAGAAAGAAGCTATGCAGCCAAACTTGTTTGTGTCGGTGTTTATGCTCCATACAAGCTTCTTCCCACCATCTTTCAATTCCATTTGCATAACCTTCGATTCATTAGTCACTCATGTGTTCATCTAACATCCCCTTGAATGAATCTCAATTACAATTCAATTGTACCTCAGCCCAATGACACAATGTGGCAAACACTTTCACATTCTGACCACACTCTGGGTGACCATCATATTTTTCCTCAACACCTCGCTGGACCTATTAGATTTATTTATGATCAAACAAACTCAGGGATGGGTTAGTGGCACCACACACCCTGACTGTGCAAAACATGCAACAGGGAGCAGGAGATTATGAGCAGCATACTTTAGCTAACCGCCCCAAGTTATTCTGAAAAGTGTGATACTACACTGCAACAAACAAAGAGGAAATCTGATAAAATAATTGCTTCCAAATATGAAGTTGTCATGCTCCCTTTCAATGTAAATTTGCTGATGTGTGAGATTATGCATACTTAGATAGTGTAAGATTGATAAAATGAGTGTGCCTTTTGTTGTCAGCTAAGGTTAAATCCTACTTGTTCAGAACTCCGTTAGCATTGAGAGATGTGATGACCCAGAACACAGGACTCGACAAGGATTGATAAGAGGGCCAAGGAGCAATGAAAAATGTAACCACAGAATGAGGCCATTTGGCTCAGGATATCTGAGTGAAAAAAATCCAAAGCGAATCCCGTGTCCGTGCTCTCACCCATAGCTCAGCACTGCTGCCTCACTGCGCCAGGAACGCGGGTTCAATTCTGACCTTGGGTGACTGTCTGTGTGAAGCCTGCACATTCTCCCTATGTCTGCATGCATTTCCTCTGGGTGCTTTGGTCTCCTCCCACAGTCCAAAGATTTGCAGGTTCGGTGGATCAGCCATGCTAAATAGCTCCTTAGTGACCAAAGGTTAGGTGGGGTTATGGGGATAGGGTGGGGAATTGGGCCTGGGTAGGGTGCTCGTTCAGAGGGTTGGTGCAGACTCAATGGGCCAAATGGCCTCCTTCTGCACACTAGGGGCGCGATTTTCCGCCCCCCACGCCGGGTGGGAGAATAGCAGGAGGGCCTCCCGACATTTTTCACGCCCTCCCGCTATTCTCCCCCCCCCACCCCACGCCCGAACCACGCCACGAATCGCTGCTCGCCATTTTTTATAGTGTGCGGCGATTCTCCGGGGCCGAGCGGCCGGGCCTTCACGCCTGTTTCAACACGGCAGCAAACACACCTGCTTGCTGCCATCGTGAAACGGGCGGCAGATGCCCGTTTGGGGCATCTAGAGGCCCGATTGGCACGGGAGCACCATGACTGTGCTCGGGAGGGGACAGGCCCGCGATCGGTGCCCACCGATCGTCGGGCCAGCGTCCAAAACAGACGCACTCTTTCCCCTCCGCCGCCTGGCAAGATCAAGCCGCCACGTCTTGCCGGGCGGCTGAGGAGAAAGACGCCAACTGCGCATGCGCGGGTTGGCGTTGTACAACCTGCGCATGGGCGGCTGACGTCATCGGCCGCGTCAGCCGCCTTGACACTTGACGTGCGGTCTTGACGCTCGTTGTCAAGGCCGCGCCGCCGTGACGGGGCCGCGCTCCTAGCCCCGCCCGGGGGAGAGAATCGGCCCCGGAAGTGGCCGTGAAGGCTGCCATGGGTCACGGCCTGTCCCATGGCAGCCTTTACGATTCTCCGCATTTGCGGAGAATCTCGCCCTAGGTATTCTATGATTCTATGATTGATTCAATGATCAACCGATCTTCATAAATCTTCATAAATTGATTCAATTTTCTTTTGAAGGTGTAATGGTCTCTGCCTCAAACACTCCCTGTGGCAAAGCATTTCATGCTTGACAACCTTTTACATAAAGAAACTTTCCCATATTTCATAACTCAGTCTCTCAGTGACAATTACGAATTGGTGACCCCACATCACAGCCTCCCTGGTTAGACAGAATGGCCCTTTTTTTTTCTATTCACCCCAACAAAACCGTTCATAATCTGCTTGGTTAGATGGGATGATGAAAGATCGATTTGCTGATATCAAGTTTTGGTTTTGAAAGCATGGAGACTGGAGGAGGAAGCAAAGAATTGGAGCTCTACAGTTTTAAAATCCGGGGTGGGGGGGAAAGATAGTCAGATCAGGAGATTAGCAATTCAAACATTTCTTAGCTGTTAATTCTATTGAAAGTCTATTTCAAACAACACCTTCAGATCAAAAGCCCTATTGTAAACTAGTGTTTGTTTAATTAATACCATGAAGACAATTTATTTATAAAATCACTATTGTCCTTAAAAAAACCAAGACGTAAATCTACAAAATATTTATTTAGTCTCATACCTCTAATATTCTAACTCAGCTGGTTTATTCCACACATGGCATTTCATTGGTTTGTGCATGTCCATATTCGGGGGTTGTGTGAGATTCAGAATGGGATGATTAGATCACTATATTCGTTGCTATTTACTTGTAAAACCAATAAAAATGTAAATGAACAAAGCAGCTAATTTTCTAACTATAACATAATGCCATAACTGCAGGCAACAATCACTGGAGCTGTGATGAATTGTCCATCAGAACGCGTTGCTCTCCATTCTAAGTTTTATATTCATTTGCAACCCCAGTAATTTTAGCCTGCACCTCCCAATGTGCCTCCTCTTCGTCCATGCCATGCAATCCTCCATAAAAAGGTAGGCATTCATGCACCCTGTGACCAGGTCTGAGCTGATACCACACTTGATAAGTAGCGATAAGGTATAGTGAAACCTCGGGAATTGGCATCATCTGCTGTATTTTGCAGGATTTTGTATTGTCCAAATGGTTATTGTACGGTATGTAGTTTTAGCCAGGTTTTACATCAATCATCATCAGTTAATGAATTTTAACCCAGTATATCCTGGCAAACAAATCTCTTCTTAAGTGGTTTTGTGTTCATAAAATTAGCAATTAACAAGTATAATTGATTTTCTATTCATGCAAATAATTGAAATCAGCCTTTTGTAATTAGGCCCCGTTGACATTGCTTCTGAAAATGTTTACTGGACTCCTGGTTTAAGATGTGAATAACACAAAGTAAACAGGGTTTGTTACAGGTGGAGAAGGTAGTTAAGAAGGCATACGGCATGCTTGCCTTCATTGACCAGGGCACTGAATATAAAAATTGGCAAGTCATGTTGCAGCTGTATAGAACCTTAGTTCTGCCACATTTGGAGTATAGTGTTCAATTCTGGTTGCCACACTACCAGAAGGATGTGGAGGCTTTAGAGAGGGTGCAGAAGAGATTTACCAGGATGTTGCCTGGTATGGAGGGTATTAGCAATGAGGAGAGGTTGAAGAAACTCGTTTTTTTCTCACTGAAACGACAGAGGTTGAGGGGTGACCTGATAGAGGTCTACAAAATTATGAGGGGCATAGACAGGGTGGATAGTCAGAGATTTTTTCCCAGGATAGAGGGGTCAATTATTAGGGGCAGGGTTTAAGGTGCAAGGGGCAAGGTTTAGAGGAGATGTACAAGGCAAGTTTTTTAAACAGAGGGTAGTGGGTGCCTGGAACTCGCTGCCGGAGGAGGTGGTGGAAGCAGGGACGACAGTGACGTTTAAGGGGCATCTTGACAAATACATGAATAGGATGGGAATAGAGGGATATGGACCCCGGAAGTGTAGAAGATTTTAGTTTAAACAAGCAGCATGGTCGGCAAAGGCTTGGAGGGCCGAAGGGCCTGTTCCTGTGCTGTACTTTTCTTTGAAGGCTGTCCAAAGTCAATAAATTTGCAAGTGTCTGTCATTTTAGAGTGCCTTTTCTATATTTTTGTGATGTAAAATACTAGGGACAATGGTGAAGTGACCATATTTTATGGTTATCAATTGTGAGTGTCCATAAAGCCAGGTTCTGCTGTGTGTGGTGATGCCTGCCTCTTGGGACTTATTTTTATCCTACCCCAGTCAACCCTGGCTCACCTTGATAACTTGTTGAGTGTTGGTGGCAGGGAGAGCAGGGGGAGAGAAATGGAAAGGAAAAACACATTTGTGCGACTATTTTTAAATATTGCAAACTAATTTCTGGATGCACTACATCACCTGGCCTTCTCCTGTATTTCATGCACTTGCAGTTAGATTCAAATTGCTTAGTGTTGTGTCGAACTACAAGGGAACAATGAAGTGAGCCCATCATCTTTTACCATCAGTTTTCAAAATGTTTTAAAACATTTAATAATAATAATCTTTATTATTGCTACAAGTAGGCTTACATTAACAGTGCAATGAAGTTACTGTGAAAAGCCCCTAGTCACCACACTCCGGCACCTGTTCGGGTACACAGAGGGAGAATTCAGAATGTCCAATTCACGTCTTTCAGGATTTGTGAGAGGAAACCGGAGCACACGGAGGAAACCCACGCAGACACAGGGAGAATGTGCAGTCTCCGCATAGACAGTGACTCAAGCGGGAATCAGGCCCGGGACCCTGGTGCTGTGAAGCAACAGTGCTAACCACTGTGCTACCTTATTTTATTCCTTCCACGAAGTGACAAAGCTGATGCACAGAGTGGGCAGGGCAAGCCCGAATCCACCTTCCCGCTCCAAAAAAAATTTCTGATTCAAATCAAATCCAATTCATATTCCCCACAGGAGAGACATACAAGATCCAAGCGAACAAGAAACGGCATTGGGCTAGATCTGACATTTTCACGCAGGCACCCCTGTCGATTGTGGAATGTGATAAGATGTGCTTCTGGTGTGATCTGCACCAACTTACTTGAGGGGACTCCCGTTAAAGTAACACTGAACTTGTGGTGTGTGGTGCGCGAGGCCAACAGATGTGTGAATAGTTCAATGGTGCGCAATTTCTGAAATTGGGGGATGTCAGCGTTTGTTGTTTTCCTTCACTCCGTTTCAGAATTGATCAATAATAAGAGACGGGCGCTGTCAGATTGATGTTCCCGTAATGAGCTCCTTATGAGATGTTATATCAGCTGTTAATCAATATACATGGCAGCATAGCTTTCCATATGACCTTGTAGAGTTTTTAATTAATCCTTATTAAAAATATTGACTTAGCCTGACTTCTGGTCGCTGCAATTTGCAGAGCTTTTCATCCTAATTAGGAGGTTAGGCTATGTTGCTTAGATTGCAGATTATAATATAATGATTTCTTACATTAAATCAATGCATGACAGAAACCACAGACTGCAATTAATCCATTTAGTCAGGATCTATCAGCCTGCTTTTCGATGTTAGTAAGTGTCTGTCACAAGTGGAGCTTGACAGAGGTTTTCAAATGTTGGTGGGATCCAGGGGTGGTCAGTCCATTCATTCCTGTTTGTTGACAGATGTAATCCTCTGTGAAATCTGACAAGCTCAGTCAGAGATGCTGGAGGACAAGGGAGGGGGACCTGAGTCACAAGACATTTTCCTTGGAGGATACCAGTAATAACGCTGTAGCAATTAAAAGCTGTTTAGCACACTGGGCTAAATCGCTGGCTTTGAAAACAGACCAAGGCAGGCCAGCAGCACGGTTCGATTCCCGTAACAGCCTCCCCGAACAGGCACCGGAATGTGGCAACTAGGGGTTTTTCACAGTAACTTCATTGAAGCCCACTCGTGACAATAAGCGATTTTCATTTCATTTCATTTGAAAAAAAAACCTCTGCAATAATTTTGAAACCAGAATCAATGACTGACGCTAATATAAAGAAACTGGTCCATCCTGACCTCACTGCAATGTTATGGTCAGATAGGCGAGACCACCTGCTCTTGCCTCAGTTGGGGTCAATTAATAACAACTTGCCAAGGTGCCAGGCCGGCACTGCCAGGTGCCCAGATGGCACCAGCAGTGCACTTAGTTGGCTGCTTAATGTCTTCAATTGGCTCCCAGATGGAAGGCCATCCTCAGCCTTCCTCATCCTGGACTAAATTGGCAGGAGTCAGGAAGGCAATCGACACTCCATCCACTCTAACCTTTCATCTTCTGTCCAATTCTACAGCCCTCTATCCCAGCATCTCCTGAGGGGTAATTAAATTCTACCCCAAAGTATGTCTCCCTGACACTCAATTATTTTAGCTCATGGTGAAAGCACACAGATCAGGGGGTGGATTTTACAAGTGGACATATTGTTCACCCACTGGTGATAAAGTTGGTCGGCAGCTTGTTGACTTTAAAAAGGGGTTTCCTGCACTGATAATACGCTGGGACAGCCTTAACAAGGAGCAGGTGGTGTTGTGTTATGCTGCTTTGGATAACACAGGCTGCTACTTGATGCAGTCTTAACTAAAGGATGCTCCAGACTCTGCAATGAGTTCAACGTGTTTATTGAACTATTAACACAGTTCTCAAATGAGTTTGACTCTCTGCTAATGTAACTGTAGTAACTCAGTCTAACTGTACCAGCTTGCTCTAAGCCACGTGCTGGGGTATGATGCTGCTGATCAACCCTGTCTAACTCTCTAGATGTCTGTCTGTGGAAAGAGGCAGGGTGTGAGTGCCTCATCCCTTTTATAGTGTTTATGTCATGCCCCCTTGTGGTGATGCCACCTCTGAGTGTCCTTTGTGTCCTGAATGTTCATTGGTTGAATGTTGGCATATCAGGTGGGACTTTGCCCCTCAGGAAGAGGAGATCTGCTCTTAAAGGGCTGCTGGCCAATCCAGTCCCATCAATGCAAAAAGCTGCAGTGAACAGGACTCAGAGTCAGAGGGCATGTTCCAATTGCCACACTACTGAAAGGCAGCTCGCTGCGGCACAGCGTGGCTGATAAAAGCCGGGCATGCAGCTGGGGGCCCCTAATCCCCTGGGACACTCCCACGAGTGCCATTCCATCTGGTCTCCATTTGTGGAGACGAGTACCAAATGGCGCTCGCCCGAGGGTTCCAATGCAAAGGACTGGATCCAAATGCCTCAGGTACATTGAGAATCTGCACATTAAAGCGAGACCAACTGTCTTACTCTAATATGCAGATTTTCCAGAAAGTAATCCCACAATGGGGGGGGTTTTACATCGTAAAGGTTCGCAATTTAGCTTTAGATCTCACGAGGCATTGCGAGCCAGGTAGATCTCCGGAACAGGGTCTTCCGGCTTTTAGCAACATACTTTGAGGTTGAGTTTAATTACCCCTCAGGAGAGTGCTGGGGGGTGTGGGGGAGGGGGGGGGGGCTGTAGAATTGGACAGAAGGTGAAGGCTCGAGAGGATGGAGTGTCGATTGCTTTCCTGACTCCTGCCAGTTTAGTCCAGGGTGAGGAAGGTTGAGGATAGCCTTCCATCTGGAAGGCAATTGAAGACATTAAGGGGCCACTAAGAGCCACCTAAGGGCCTTAGCCCTTCAGCAGCAGGGTGGGGGTTAGGAGGTTTGCCCGCCAAGGGAGGGTGAGGGGCAAACCAGTAAAAATCTGACAGCCTCCCGAAAGGCTCACTGGGAGGGAGCAATCCTGTTTATGCAGCCTGCAGTCCATAGTGGGCCGTCCTGACGATAAAGACAACTTTCCTGAAACAACCACCATGCCCTCACATCCATCATCCCCAAAAGCAGCACCCCTCAACCCCCCCCCCCCCCTCCCCCTCCCCCTCCTCCACCTGACCAACCAACATCCCAGGACCTGTGTGACTAGCCCTCGTTACAAACACACTTTGACTCCAGTGCCTCCTCCATGCTGGTTACTCCAGGCTTGCTGCATCCCAACAGTACTCACTGCACCTGACGGCACTACTGGAACTGAAGAGCTGCCAGTCCTCTGATTTGTTGTCAGGTCTTGGAGGGGATTGAACCCCCGATCCTTAAGGAATGAGAAGGGGTCAGAAAAGTCCACAAAGGCTGCAGCCATTTCAGAAGCCTTAATGGCCGGCAGTTGACTGTCTCATTGCTATTGTGGTGGGGGCAGGTCCAATCAAGGCATTTAAGAGGGAATTGGATTATTATCAGAAAAGGAGGAGTATGCAGGGCTATGGGGAGAAGGCAGTGGAGTGGCACTAGGTGCTTTCTTCGTTGGAGAGAAATGATGAGACAAATTGCTCCCTTCTGTGCTGTAACTATTCTGCGATTTTGGATTGTAAATTCCATTGGAGACTTCTGAAAATGTCTGTTGGTGACCACCACACCTGCTTTTACATTCAGCTCGACATGTGTAATTTCTTCAGCAGGTTATGACCTGTTTGGAGAAGCCAATGAGAGTATTCATCCATTCCAAAGCTAAGAGGATGGCTTTTTTTTCTGCCTTCTGATCCTGTTCTCATTCAATGCATTGGCCCAAAGCGTCCGATCAGAGTCAGAACCCCTGTGTCCGACTCAGATCGGACAGAAAACTGCCCGATTTATCTGGATACTTTGAGAAGGCTCCAACCTCCAATGGTGGTTCCTACGGAACTCCCTCAGTGCAGGAATTCTCGCAGACAGCAGCAAAGAGAATCCACGTATGGGTCATGCCCCCTTTTTATGGCAACAGCTTCCATAATCTAGGAAGTGGTTAAGGGTTTTAATGAACAATTTTATGAGTAAATGGGTGAATAAATGGATGAGTGTGTCAGTGGGTAGATAGGTGAGATGAGCAGGTGTAGGATGGCAGTTGGGTAGGGTGGGTACATGTGTAAGGTGACAGGTGGGTAGGGTGGCATGTGGGGAGGCTGGCACCTGGGAAGGGTGGTAGATGTGGGAGGTGGGTAGGATGGTAAGTGAACTGGTGACTTCGCAAGTAGTTGGGTTTGGTTGTCAGGTTGAGGGTTCGTCAGGGCTGATCATGGGGGTGTTGATGGGTGGTGGGGGTTAATCGGGTCAGATTGATGACCAGTCTGGCAGCACCTGTGGAGAGAGAAGCAGAGTTAATGTATCAAGTCCAATATGATTCCTCGGAACAGGAAATATAAGTTTTTAAAAAATTTACGAACCTCAGATTAACCACTGCAAGAAAATTCCAAAACCAAAAGTAAAATACCGCAGGTGTTGAAAATCTGAAATTAGGACCAAGTATGGTGGAAATACTCAGTCGGCCAGGGAGCACACGTGGGCAGCGAAACAGGGTGGAGAGTCGACGAGAGACCCCCTGCAGCCTCACTTCGGATAGGCACAAGCCAAACCACCAGCAGTTGTTGCACTCAGCAACGCCATTGGGGAGACTGTAGCTGATGTTTGAAGGACAACCCCTGGAATCCCAGGACTGCAGAGTAACCCAGGACATAGACAAGTTAAGTGGGATTGGGGGTTTCATGGGGTAGGGGTCATGGGATTCAGAAGAAAGGATAGAGGGGTGTCTCTCAGCCAGCACCACTTTCTTGATGTCCAGTCCCTCGATCAACCACTGAGTGCCTCAGATTGAGGAACTCCCCCGGGGTGACAAGCTACTCACACGGCTGCAGCTCACTTGTAGCTGGGCTAAACCCAGTGGCGGCAAGATGAGATCTTTAAAGTTTTACTAATTGACCACTGAAGGGTCTCACTTGGTGGCGGGATGTTATTGTCAACCATGGGCCTTCCCACCCATAACTTATTTTGGGTGTTGCTGGGATGGCAGCTGGGCTCAATAAGCTGCCATCTCGCCTAAGTTGACCAAGCTGGTCACTAGCGAGAGCACAGGATTCTGCTCAAAAATTAAGGTTGATTACTTATTGTCAGAATAATAATAATAATTTTTAATAATCGTTATTATTGTCACAGGTAGGCTCACATTAACACTGCAATGAACTTACTATGAAAATCCCCGAGTCACCACACTCCGGTGTCTGTTCAGGGGGAATTCAGAATGCCCAATTCACCTAACAGCACATCTCTCAGGACTTGTGGGATAAACCGGAACACCCAGAGTAAACCCACGCAGGCACGGGGAGAACGTACAGACCCCACACAGACAGTGACCCAAGCCGGAATCGAACATGGGTTCTGTGAAGCAACAGTGCTAACCACTGTGCGACCGTGCTGCCCCAGAATAGCAAATTGACAAATGTTCATCAAGCTAAAATGTTAACTAAACATACTGAGCCAGACACCACTACAGTGTTAATTTTGTCCTGTGCCCAGGCTGGTGGTTATAGGCATGAGCCCAGAGCCATCCTTTTAATTGTGGCAGATAAATAATAATTAACTAGAGCTAAACTGAAGGTAATCCAACATATCAATAGTCTCCAAAAGATTGCAACCAGTGTAAGATTATAACAGAATGGAGCACATGCTGTTTCTCAGTTGTATGTGGAGCATGTGATAAGGGTGAATAAAAATATCCCTATTTACTCCTGGGCACTGATTTTAAGCAAAGGACCCCAAGCAGATTGAAATATTTTGTGTTTTTTTTAGCTTGTGGCATTTTATACTCCGATGAGGAAGACGATCCCAGTAGTCAGGCAATGTATTGCCCACCCTCCATCCCATTACTGGCACTCAAATCGGTCACCATGCTCCTTCAAGTGTGAGCTGATGTTAAGCATACTAGTTACTACAATTGTCTCTTTAACACTGAATCCTTCGCCACCTAACTATGCTGCCCTCACTAAAACCAGCAATATCAAAAATGTCATAACTCATCTGCTCCTCTGTAGCAACAGCTCATGATTTGTGACACATGCACTCAGGAGATAGTAGACCGAGGTCATACTTATACATTCGTCATATTCTACCTTTCAGCTAAATCTTTGTCAGGGAATTTCAGTAAAAGCTGTGTGCAATGTCTGCACAAGACATGGGAACGCATGGAACGGCTTGTAATGCAGGAGGAAGAAAAATAAGTTTCAATCACCATAAATACTAACTTCAAAAGGTTTCTGCTTGTGTAGAAATTGAAGCACTTTTTATTCTCTTTCGTTGTGCGGTTGATCACCCCCCCCCCCCCCCCCCCCCCCCCCCCGCCTCTCCCAGTTTCCCTGTGGATAGGGCTCAGAACACAACAGTAGGACAGTACATTATTTTTGATTTCATTATTGAATTTGATGGATTATTTCAAACATCCATCGCTCTGTGAATAAATAAGTCTTGCTGATATCTGTTCTAAATTTACTTGGCAATTTATTATTTATTTCATTATAAATAGAAAAGAATATATTTTCAATAATTTGGATTTGCCATTCTCTGGCCCTACTGTCCTTGTTCATTTTGAGCTAACATTCTTGGTTTTAAGGGGTATAGGGAGAGTGCGGGAATATGACGTTGAGAAAGAGGATCAGCCGTGATCAGATTGAACAGTGGAGCAGGCTCGAAGGGCTGAATGGCCTACCCTTGCTCCTATTTTCTATGCTTCTATCTGAGTATGTTTGGCCTGTGTTCTATTTGTTATGGTCCCAGTTGATGTTATAACTGGACAGGGAGATCCCAGAATGGAACCCTAGCTCAAAAGACTGAAACATTTATTTTTTTATATGAGGCATGGAGGAACAGAATCACATGACCACTAATTAGTTTTAACACCAAGAAAAATACATTTATTAAACATGACAAGTTGGGTTATTATACACTACTCCTTTACTCCTCCCTTAGCTGGACAATTACACGCAAGTTTTAGGATTAACATGGATTATAAAGTACATCTTGATCTATGCTGGCCTCATTAAAACAAAGTCCCTTTTAAGCACACAAACTGATGATGGACGAATACAGATAATCTACTCTGAAACCAAGCTAGAGTCTGTGGATTTCTTGTGCGTCACACGCCAGATGATGATCACATGAGAGTCTCCAAGCTCCACTCCCAAAAGTGCTTGAAAATCTTTTCCTGTAATACCGCTTCCCCTTAGCAGTTTGCATTATATAATCCAGACCAGATTTTCCAAATGACACTGTAAATGAAAGATTCAGCTCCACTTTTAACAGGAAATCCTGTCCAGGATTTTACACCAACCCCGTTAGGATATCCTTGCCTTGACTGCTGTGTAAACTGTTCACAGTTGCTTTGTCTCTCGATCCCCAGCCTGTATTAAAATTACATAAAATGTTTCATCTATTTATGAAGTTTGATGTTCCACTTTAAATCTAGTTACTGAAATTGTCTCTTTAACACAGAACACTTTGTTTATCTTCCTTGATTTATTCTGAATAATAACTTGGTCTCTTCTCTTAACTTCAGGTATCTCAAACGTTCTTTCTGTCCCAGTTCCTTGGTTATCTGGATTGTATCTTGTTTCTTAGGAAGTTTGTATCTTTGCAACTTGTCCTGAACAGCTTCTTGTGGCGCAGCAGAGTTGAGAGAGATACTCTCCTCAGTGTCCTGTCTCCAACTGCCCACAAATTCAGCTAAAAGTAAAACTTATAAGTTTCTCTACCTTTCAGGGCCCCAGTTGTTAAACAACTACTGCTTGTTTATTTATTCTTCTCATCGTATCCCTCTCCAAGCACAATAGAGACACAATTAGAACTCAACCAACTTGCACACAAACAACCACCTTTTCTTCAGAATACGTAGAAACATGCATAGAGAATGGGACTGTAGGAGGCCATTTGAACCTTTGAGCCTGCTCCACCATTCATTATGATCTTGGCTGATCATCAATGTCAATACACTTTTGGGTGTAAGTCTCACAGAAGTGAAGAGCTGTGAGTGCTACGATCCTGCCATCTCCCCATTTCCCTTGATCACTTGAGCCCCACAGCTATATCTACTTCCTTCTTGAAATTACATGTTTTGGTCTCAGCTACTTTCTGTGGTAGTGAATTCCACAGATTCACCACTCTCTAGTTGAAGAAATTTCTCCTCACATCAGTCGTAAAAGGTTTACCCTTTATCCTCAAACTATGATCCCTAAGTTCTGGACACCCCCACCATCATGATCCTTCTTTCTGAATCTACCCTGTCTAATCTTGTTAGAATTTTATAAGTTCCTATGAGATCCCCTCTCATTCTTCTAAACTCCAATGAATATAATCCTAATCGATTTAGTCTCTCCTCATATGGCAGTCCTGCCATCCCAGGAATCAGCCTGGTAAACCTCTGCTGCAATCCCTCCATAGCAAGAACATCCTTCCTCAGATAAGGACACCAAAACTGCACACATTACTCCAGGCCTGGCTTCATCAGTGCCCTATACAATTGCAGTAAAACATCTCTATCCCTATGCTCAAATCCTCTTGCTATGAAGGCTAACATGCCATTTGCCTTATTTATTGCCTGCTGTACCAACATGGATCTAACTATAGGTTTTATCCTTCCAGGTACAAAAAGATCAAACACACTTAAAACTGTGCGTCATTTATAATGTTTACCAATACAAATATAAATCCCTGAAAACTACCTTTGTTTTTCTAACACATTTAATATTCAATGTGCTTTGATGAGGTTCCTTCTGACTTGATTGCCAAGCTTATGTTTGCTTTAATCTTTCCTCAGGGATAAGGCTGTGCATTTGTATTTATATTTGATAAAAGTTTATGATCTTTGCATTTGGGAGAAGAGAAATTTGATGCTTTTGGTATGTTTATGTCAATATCATTACGATTTTAAAAAATATCGGTGTTCTGTCTGCTTGCTTGCAGTGCAATGGAGCATTGTCAGTGTTTACTAAATCCTTCAAGAAGTTAGCCAATGCTTATCTATTTCAGCACATTACTATATACACCAAGTAACTTAAAATATCTTTCATTTTCTTCATAAATTGCAACTGCATCTAAACAAAATCCTCTAAGATGCTGAGCACATTACAGAAAATTGACAGCAAATTATTGTTTAACTCTGAATAATACTTCAACAAAATTAATAAATATTCAATTTTTGGGTTCGCACTGCTGCCTCACAGCACTAGGGACCTGGGTTCAATTTCAGCCTTGGGTGACTGTGTACAATTTGCACATTCTCCCGTATCTACGTGGGTTTCCTCTGGGTACTCCGGCTTCCTCCCACAGTCCAAAGATGTACAGGCCAGGTGGCAGAACCTTCAGCTTCCTCAGTTTCAGTCTCTAATTTATTCCCTCAGCCCTCCACCTGTCCAATCTACTTTCAAAACTATTTTTATAATTTATCCTTTAAAATAAGTTTTGGGCTGCCTCCTCTTGCTCTCACACCAAGGTTTGTTTTCTCTATTAAAAGCATAAATGTGAGTGGTTATCAGACTTTCTTGGTACATTCTTGGTACATTACCTACAATGTCTTGTAACGTCCCACATATCTGTAAAAGTATGATTGGTTATAAACGACAGTACAGACCCAATTCAAAAAGCAGACAGTTACTTTACAGCACTTTACATATCAACCAACAGGTAAAATAACTTAAAATGAGCCCAATGACAAATGTACCATCGCATCTCAGTAAGCCATGTTGTTCGTATGAGAAGCTTCAACAGATCAAACTTTGAGCTAAACAGCAATAGTTGTTTCCATTTCCCTGTTTAATTCTCTGGACAATTAGTAGGTTAAGTAGGTGGACAGGCCGATGACAGAGATAAATAGAGAGATTTTTCTTCACCCTATTAAGTTTAACATTAAAAGACATGAGTTATTTCAAAGAAATTATGAGACAGTTGAGTCATATACAGAGGTTGATGGGCATGTGGAAACGGATTTTATGCCATAATCCGATTATGAGGCGAAAATGATCAAATTTAAGGAATAAAAGGAAGCAATTCAGCCCATTGATTTGTGCTGGCTTTTTGTTAAAATAATTGCGAACTAATTCCATAGCCAATTTTCTTCCTATATTTTCCTCGATTTCACACATTTATGCAGGTCTTCCTTAAAAGATGCAGCAGCTACTGCCGCAATTACAACTTCAAAATTTGAACTCAAAGAGTCTTTGGATTGCATTATGTTTTCTTGGAAGAGAGTTGTGGTTATAATTGGATGGAACTAACTTCTTACAGACTTATTTCAGGAATGGTTGAATGTACTTGTTGCGACAGCACAGAATAACACAGAGCAGGGACAGTTCATCTTTGACCTCTTATTTGTTCTGAGCTCACGGGGCAATGGTACATATGATCAAGGGACAGCACAGGAGACTGGGATGGATTCTGCAGTTATTTCCAAAACTGGTTAAAATGTGTATTTCAGCACCATAGGAAATAATTGAGGCAAATAGCTGAGATCATTCAAACCTGAATGAGTGCACAAAGGAAAAGGGAGTAAAATATTATACAGAACAGCTGAGAAATGGAGGATGGAATGGGGGGAGGCAGGTGTGGATTCTGAACACCAGCACAGACTATTTGGGCTGAATGGCTTATGATTCTATGCTGTATATTCTATGCAATGCTAATACCTTTCAACTCCCCACAGACATAAAGATCTGTCTGGTTCTTACCTAAATTTTTCCAGACTTTTGGCTTGGGTAGTATCCTTCTGCTGTCAATCCTACATATTCATGACCCCGACTGTAACTTGAGGCCATCGGCTCAATCAAGACAGCCTGCTATCTTAACCAGCACCACGGCACAATGGTTAGCACTGCTACCTCACAGCGCCAGGGATTCGGGTTCAATTCCAGCCTTGGGTGACTGCCTGTGTGGAGTTTGAACATTCATTCTGTGTCTGCATGGGCTTTCTACAGTACTCTGGTTTCCTCTCACAGTCCAGAGATGTATAGGTTAAGTGGATTGGTCATGATAAATTGCCCCTTAGTGTCCAAGGATCTGCAGGTTTTCTTTTTTTGGGGGGGTGGGGGTGGTGGTGGACAAGGGAGTGAACATGGGTAGAGTGCTCTTTCGAAGGGTCAGTGCAGACTCAATGTGCCGAATGGCATCCTTCTGCACTGTAGGGATTCTATCAACAGGCCATGGACATTGAAGCTGAAGGCTCCAAGCCTCAATTGCAGGGCTACTGCGATTAGGGATGGCAGCCTCATTAGTGAATAGACCAGCAGAAGTGTTTTTCCTCCACCCCAATGGCCCTACCAGCTTTGGAAGTTTTCAGTGCAGCCATATATTTTTCCAGACTGGGGCTGGTTTAGCTCACTGGGCTAAATCGCTGGCTTTTAATGCAGACCAAGCAGGCCAGCAGCACGGTTCGATTCCCGTACCAGCCTCCCCGGACAGGCGCCGGAATGTGGAGACTAGGGGCTTTTCACAGTAACTTCATTGAAGCCTATTCGTGACAATAAGCGATTTTCATTCATTCATATTTTGTTAGCTATGAGAGAGCTTCCATGTTGAGGTGGTGACGTCAGAGTGCCCAGCTTGCCTCAGCAGTGTCCACCTCTCCCAGCGGGGCTCCTGATGCTGCACAGCTACTGGCCCTCTGATTGAGTAATCTGCACCAGGAGGACACCTTGTAAATGTGTCGGAAATTGGGTTATCAGTTTCACCTCAAGCAGGTCCGGTCTCATGTCTTGGGTCCCTTTTGGTCCCAGTGTGAGGTCATGGAGTCCATGGAAAAATCCAGCCCTTTGTTGCCAATATTTAGCAATTACCCTCAGGGTTTCTGACCCTGAAGGTATTTCCTCACTTGCTTGCTGTTTTTGAATTTTATGCTTGTGCGACGGAACACTCAGTGAACTCTGACATTCTGGACTCTAACATTCATGTTAATTAATACTTATACCTTTGCTTTAATTTGTTCAAAGATATTCCCAGTTGTTAAACTTTTCTTTCCTTCCCCTGCTTTTGTGCTTGTGTGCGTATGTAGCTGCAATGACTATCCTCCGGGTTTGAATGTATGAATAAACATGCATTGGGCTTTATTTTAATGTTCACGCTGGTCATTTATAGCACCATCAATTGCTCTCTCAGATCACATATGAAGAATGGTTGTGCAGATTGTTACAGCCAGAGAGAAAGACAAACTGAACTCCTGTATTTTTCTGGAGATTTGTCTGCAAGCAGAGGTGTTTGACTTTTTGCAATAGGCTGTGGCATGGTTCCACAAACTCTCTGTTTGGAAGTCAATTCTGTACGCAGAACAATACTTTTCACTGTACCTACACATGACAATAAATCAAATCAAATCAATTTTAAAATGACCCACACTAACATATGTACATATGAACATACAAATTAGGAGTAGGAGTAATCTACTTGACCCCTGAATCCTGCTCTGTCATTCCAAAAGACCACGGCTGATCTGATTGTAACTTCAATCCCACATTCCTGCCTACCCCGGTAACCTTTTGCCCCTTTGTTGATCAATAATCTACCTAGATATGCCTTCAAAATATTCAAAGACTCTGCTTCCACTGCCTTTTGAAGAAGAGAGTTCCAGAGACACTTAGCCCTCCTGAAAGAGCACATTTTCCCTCTTCTCTGTTTTAAATGAACAACGCCTCACATTTAAACAGTTCTAGATTCTCCGATGGAAGAAAACATCTTCTCCACACCCACCCTATCAGTAACCCTCAGGACCTTGAAGGTTACAATCAAGTCACCTCTTACTGTTCTCAACTGAACCGGATTTAAGATTAACCTCTCCAACCTTTCCACAAAAGACAACCTGCCCATTGCTGGTGTTGGTATAATAATCCTTCTCTGAACCTCATCTACGCAGCAAACTCTATTGAGGTTTTAAGTATTGTTTATTCATACATTCAAACCCAGGAGATGGTCATTGAAACTACATACACACACAAGGACAAAATAAAGTGATGGAAAGAAGAGACTTACAACTAGCAATATCTTAGAACAAATTAAAACAAAGGTAGGAATATTAATTCACATGAACGTCAGAGTCCACTGAGTGGTCCATCACATAAGCATAAAGTTCAGGTGGGATCAGCTGACAAGAAATGTTGAACTCTGTCAAAGTCAGTGATGGCACAGCAAGGTGAGGTTGGTATCCAAAGATTTGGCATATTCTGCAGGCAATGGCAAGAATGTTCCAGAGAACCAGGCTTCATAGAGATTTAGACTTGAGGCAGGTTCTGTTGTCCTGCTTTGGTATTGGCTAGCTGGATGTTTAACAGCAGACTGCCTTAGGGGTCTAGGACTGTACCATTAAAACTTTCCAAAGGCCAACGAGCATAGGTCTTGTGGTGTTTCCCATCTGTGAGTCAGTTTCAGGTTAATATTCCGTTTTTTCTGTCTCTGGTCATCATCCATGTTCACTTTAGGAGATCAATGGAGGTTATTAGAGCTGCCACAGATCTAATGCGTTTTGACTGCTCTTTCTTTGTTATAAGCCCAGGCTGGGGAGACAGACCATAAATTGCTCGCTTGTTTTGTTGATTGTACTGAGTCCCCACAATAATAGGTGTGAGATTTCACATGAGCAAGGGTAGAGCTTTGTTCTGTAACTACTGTTGGAAGTTTCCAGGACTGTAGTCGACTTGCAAATCATGTGACCAATCGCAGCCTTTTTTTGTCCAGCAAAATTCATTTTTAAATAAACAGAAATTAAACTTTCAATTCAACAGTTTACGATTTATTTCATGTTTTATAGCAAGGTGCTGGATGATTGCCAGTGCTTTTAATTGCAACCAAGCAAAAATCAATGCCTTGGAGGTAGCAGTGGGGGAAAGGATGAGAAAGTTAAAACTAAAGGAAGGCCGATGTAATTTCATGATGCAGTGAAGTAAATAATGTGATGAATACTTGATCTGATGCAAAAGGTGAGGAAATAATGCATTTATTTTGCTCATTGTGATAGTGGAACTCCATTGGTGAATTTCTTCCTTCCTCATTCTCCGCACATGGCTAACACTCCAAGAAGGGCAATTGAAGTTCTGAAATGCCTGATGTGCAATTTCCAGTTCAAGATGCCTTTGGTACTGAAAATTGTCGAACAACTTATGATAAATATTAAATCATCCTATGGTCCATACCACCTCTCTAGCACTTGCAGGTTTATTAATGGCATTTTTCATAAATAGAAACACTCAGTCGGTGTTTCATAGCACAAAGGACAAGTTTGCTTTGTGTGGACATTCAAACTGATGGCTTTTATTTCTAAAGGATAAACATAGACAAACTTTTAACAATTCTGCAACTCGCTGTTCAAAATTGTTGTGATTGATCATCCTTGCCAGATGGTTTGAAAGAAGGATGGATAAAGCTCCATTTGTGCCTCAAGGAACAGGCACCTTTTTTATGCTCTGAGCCATTTCTATGCATAAAAATTAAAGCAAAAAATGTTTCAATCGATTGTAGGTGGTCTGCGTCTTTTTCTCTGCGAATAAGCATTAGTTCCTGTCTGTTCATGTCTGTGGCTCTGTTTGCATTTGCTTGAATTAATTTCAACTATCATTCATCATAATCTCAGTCCCCCATCACGTTTGCCTCTAATTTATGCTTAGTTGGTCATTCTTTGTCTCTTTGATGCTCTTTATCTTTGCCCCCCCCCCCCCCCGATCCTTGTGTCTCATCTGCCCTGCGTTTTCCGCATCTGTCTTACACTCATCAATTCCTCTTTGAATCCGTCCCTTTCTCCCATCCTTTCTCAGTGACATCTTCTTTCCTTGGGTCTCTTTTATGTGCTTCTCATATCAGGCTGAAAACACACTGAGCTGGCAGCTAGTCATGCAGAGTGACTTAATTGTGATAAAAATAAAACTCTGTTAATGTCGCTTCTCATTTATTCGCACTGTTTGGGAAAGTGACAAGAGGCGGCAAGCCACGTATGATTCATATAAGCTGTGTCTTTCACAGAAACTGATACCGTGGTTTCCTTTTGGGTGAATCCCTAGTTCTCCCCCAAATCAAGGTCAATCTTTAAGTATTTATAGCCGAGACTTGGGAATCATTGTTTAATTCATAATTCTTGCTGCTTTTACTTGGGTAATGGACTTCATGAACTGGCTTCTCTGCCATTTGGGCGACCTGTGCATCACAATCAAAACATTTAGCTCGCAAACCCAAACACTTTTGCAGTGCCAATGATATTATGAAAATCACTGGGTTGAATTATCCCATCTAAGACTAAGTCCCTTGATGTGGTGGAGGTTGAGGAGTGTTTCCCACTGCAGAGGTTAATGGGAAATCACCTTGCATACCCGCCGCAATTAGTTATGCATCCTTGAGCTGCGGCATCTTCTATGGTGGGGCAGCTTTGGATGGCATGCGTCAGGCCATCTTGCTCAGGTGCCAGATTGAAAAGGCACCAGATATCACTGACCCAACATTGAGGAAAAGAGTTGGACCTGCTGAAGAAAGAAGATGGACCTCCGGGAACACTCTGAGGCTGGAAGATGGACCTCCTCAAAGACAATGAAGCTGGAAGATCCACCCGATAGATGCCCATCCACTGCTGGATGTTCCATGGTCCAGGGTCACTGGCAGCCTCCATCCGAACGCTGAAGGCAGCTCCAGGCCTTCATTAGGTAAGTCCTGATTCCTGCGCAACACATTGGTCCTGACGTACTTTGGACTGTCGTGTGTTCCCATTGGTGCAATGGAGAATTGTGGATTGGCGGAGGGAAGATTCTGATAGGCCTTCATTTGTGTCTGTTCGCGATATGCAAATTGGCTTCATGACAGCATCCGCCGGGATACCAAAAATGCCACGGTGAGCACCAACAGAAGGTCCTGCTGTAAATCCACGGCACCATGAAACTGATTTTTGGGACCCTCTTGAATTCTCTCCCTGCTGCCCCTGCCCCCCCCCCCCCCCACTACCCTCCATTAATCTTGACGACGGTGGCATGTGCAAATTCTGCCCATTATTACATTTTTGCGTCATATATTTATAAAACTGTGTTAAAAATCCAACATTTTAAGGAGCGCACAGTTTATCTTTATAAGCCTCTAACAGAGTAAAATGTCCCAAGCTGCTTCATAGGAATGTAATCAGACAAAATTTAATAAAAATAATCTTTATTGTCACAACTAGTCATACATTACCACTGCAATGAAGTTACTGTGAAAAGCCCCCCAGTCGCCTCATTCCGGCATCTGTTCGGGTAAGCTGGCAGAGGAATTTAACTTACGCTGCTGACCTTGTTCTCATTACAAACCAGCTGTCTAGCCCACTGAGCTAAATCTGCTCCTGAGAGTTCACAGTCTGAAGTTGTTGAACTCAGTGTTAAGTCCAAAAGACAGTAAAGTGCCTGATGGGAAGATAAGGTGCTGTTCCTCCAGTTTGCACAAGGCTAACTGGAATGTTGCAGCTGGTCAAAGTCATGGGAGCAGGAGTCAGTTAAAATGTCTGTTTGTCTCTGTCAACCACGCCCCACAACACAGTCCATCCAATTAAAACCAATTAATTTTACTGTTTTCTAGCCTTCCAACCATTTAAAAAAAAATAAATTTAGAGTACTGAATTCATTTTTTCCAATTAAGGGGAAATTTAGCATGGCCAATCCACCTACCCTGCACATCTTTGGGGGCGAAACCCACGCAAACACGGGGAGAATGTGCAAACTCCACACGGACAGTAACCCAGAGCCGGGCTCAAATCTGGGACCTCGGCACCGTGAGGCAGCACTGCTAACCACTGCGCCACTGTGCTGCCGCGTTCCAACCGAACCATCCTTGGGCATTAATCCTGCCGCCCAGCTGGCTTCGAAAAAGGTTTTTATTTCTCTTCAGAAAACAAAACTATCGTGCAGTCGATGCGGAGAACATTAAGGTGCAGATGTGCCATTTTTTCTCAAACATTATTTAATCAAGTCACACAATGAATGCTCAGAGAGCTGTTGCTAAGGTCACATTTTATTTGATATTGCATCTTGTCATAACGAAAGCTGAAATATAACTGTCATCCATTAATGCGAGTCTCAAATCCCCATAAAAGCATTAAGTGACTTCCCAAGCTGCAGGCATGTCAGTGTGATTTCTAAAGCCTTCTTTTGCTTCTTTTAAAGTGAACCAATGCCTAGTATTTTGTTCAGCATTCAGTCTGTGGAAATGTGATGGGCGCCGACTAACTGGATGTGGGGCGGGCTTCAACACTTCTGAAACTGCAGTCCACGTATTACCCATGGTAAACACAGTTGCCCGCAACTTCCGATCTCTGGAGGGGGCGGAGGAAGCTGGGGAGTGGAGGACGATTGTACTTGGGAGGAATCCCAGACGGTGCGCTGTAGGACCCTCTGGAAGTCCCCATGCAAGAACTGCATGGGAATTGACCAGAAACTTTGAACTTGCCATAGGCAGCCCCCCTGCACTACCTCTCAATCCCTATCCACTGACCACTGCAAGAGTAAAAGGCCCTTCCCATCCACTCTATCCAGGACCCTCACAATATTGCACATTTCAATCAGATCCCCCCTATGCCACCTCTGTTCCAAGCCCCAGTTTATCCAATCTTTCCTCATAGCTGCAAATACATGCTGGGCGGGATTGAAAGGCCAAGCTGCGCTCGAGAAGCAGTGCGCCCACAGATGGCTGATATAAACCGGAGACCCCGCTCCCGGGATCTACCCATCTCGCAATGCATCACGCGTTCTAACGTGATCTCACGAGACATTGCAATGTAAATCCTGCCCATTGTGGGTGGGATCACATTTTAGCAAATCTGCATATGAGAGCGAGATAGCTTGTCTCACTTTAATATGCAGTTTCCAGTTGTACCCGAGGCATTGAGATCTGTTCCCTTCACCTCGGAGACCTCAGGCCAAAGCCGTTCAGCACTCATCTCCACAAATGGGTACCAGACTGAATGGCACTTGTGGGAGCCAGCCAGTGGATTAGAGGCCCCCAGTGCATGCCCTTTGGGTATGATGGTACTCTGGCACTGCTGGTGCTAGGTAGTCAGGTACCTAGGTACTGTGGTACTGCTAGTCTAGCATCCTGGCATTGCCACCTGGGTACCAGCCTGGAACTTCCATAATGCTCAGGTGGCACTTCTAGCTGGCAGGGGCATTGCCAGGGTGCCTGGTTCGTGGTGCCAAGCTGGCATTTTTCAAACAGCGGCGATCAGATTGGGGGTGCCCTACACAGGTTGGGGAGGGGGGGGTACGAGGTGCCCCGGGGACGCTTCATAGTGAGTTGGTACTTGGAGGGCGTTGGGGCTGCATCAGGGGCTCCAGAGATCGAGGCGCCATTTAAAAATGGGTCCCGATCTCTCGCTACACCGAGGAGGTCTGGTGGGCAGAGCTCCTCAGCGCGGAAAACAGGGCTATTCCCAGCTGAGGCCCCCCATCTAACACAAGTGAAGTTTAATAGCGTTGTGTTTCTGGGTGCTGCGAGCACGGGAAACAGGCGGCTAAACGCACTCGCTATGGGACTTTGTTCCCATTTAGTTAGATTGTGCCCCTTTCTCAAATTAGGTGACCGGAACTGTGCACAGTACCCAGGTTCTGGCTGAACAACTAATGTTTTATATAGTTCCAGTATAACTTCCCTGCTCTTACATTTTATGTCTCAGTTACGAAAGGAAAATATTCCATATGCTTTGTAACCATCTCACCAACCTTCAGGGATCTGTGGACATCACTTTAAGGTTCCTCGCCTCTCTACACCTCTCAGTATCCTGCATCTCAGCAAACTGCTCATTTTAGGAAAATAATTCAGAGAACATATTTCTCCAAGATACTGATACTCCACCACTGTCAGATTTTTAATATTCTGCTCTGCAAATTGCTGTAGTTTATTCCCCAATTACAGCAGCATTGATTACTCAATGGCCCTAATTTAACATTCCATTTTGAGATATTTCATTTGATAGACTTTTCATGACCCACTTGAAACTTTTGTTTGTTTATCTGTACTTTCCATTCCAGAAAAAAACCATGAAAACAAATCCCTACAGTGCAGAAAGAAGCAATTCAGTCATTGAGTCTGCACCGACTCTCCAAAATAGCACTCACCTGAGGCCCACTCCTCTGTCCTATCCCCATAACCCCACACATTAATCATGGCCAATCCACCTAACCTGCACAACTTTGGACTGTGGGAGGAAACTCGAGCACCCGGAGGAAACCCACACAGACACGGAGAGAACATGCAAACCGCACAGACAGTCGCCCAAGGCTGGAATCGAACCTGGGTCCCTGGTGCTGTGAAGCAGCAGTATTAACCATTGTGCCACCTGAATATGGCAACAAATACTTTTTTCAGGGAGGGCGATGCACCATTGTCTTTTTCTGATTTAATTTTTCCTTCTCTGCTCCCATGTTTTCCACACTTTTTCATGCTTTTCGGTTCCATGATAATCAGACCAATGGTCAGTGGGACCAAATCGACAATCTTCACATCCTGCAATCGTCCCACTCAGAGGTCCAGCAACCTCTGGACTCTCAGCAGCTCAATCACGGGAGGAGGGCTGCTGAGGCTGGCCGGAGAACACGAGGTCACCATTACATGGAGGGTCCCTTGGAGGTAAGTTAAATTTTAAAACTGAGGCAGCTGAGGGTGATAGGGCTCGCCGACTGAAGGGGAGACCCACTTGGAATGCATCCAATTATGGACTGTGGCCATTGCCTTTCCTGCAGTCTCCTCTTGAGGGGAGGGTGCCTCTGACTCTGATGCCCACTCTCCTCTGCCACCTCCTTGCAGCTGATGGCCCACATATGAATGGCGGCAAAATGCCAGCAGCTTGGAAAAATGGCCTTCAATTGGTGAATCAAAATTTGGCAAAACATCCCCAGTGGCAGGACTGTGTCAGGGAGCTGTGCCAACTTTGATTCCCGGCTTGCCAGCCCATCTACCTCCCTGCCTGTTACATCGGAGATGGTAAATCCCAGAGGATGCCAAACTGAAAGATAAACATGGGCCTGAATTTTTCGCCCGTTGAGCATGTGCACTCGGAGGCCTGGAATTGGGGAGCAGTACGTGCTCTCGGCCACGAGCAGTGGCTCTGTAGCGCAATTCCACGCCGGCTGGCCAATTAAAGCCAGCGAGCATGAAACGTGCATTGCCCGAGAGATGTGACAGTGCTGACAGGTGTTTCCACCTTCAGCTTCCTGAAGACTGACAGCTGCCTCATGGAGCTGCAGCATTGTTCCAATGGCATTTGCACCAAAGAAATGCTGCACAGTCTGTCATTCAAAATCAAGCAACTGGCAGCATAATGCATAATGCTGCAACCCTGAAACATGTTATTTTATTTCATTTCAGTGATTTTGCCCCACCCTGGATCAGTAATGGTGAAATAACGTGAGTGCCCCTGGTCGATTGCTCCATGCACCATGTGAAAAATTGCGCAGGCCACATATAATTGGGGCCAATTGCATGCTTAATGGACTTAATTGCCCTTTCAATTATTGATGGGCGTGCTATCACGCAGTGGCGCCATGACATGAGGACACATGCCTGATGTGTTTTGGTTAGATGCTCACCAGCTCAAGATCTGCAAAAGTCTGGCCAAGCTTCAGAAATAGTGTGTGCTGATACCTCTAATGGTGTCAATTCAAGTTCTCCATGTTTTCCGAATAAATTTCCTCTCATCGGGTTGCAAAGTTATTTGTTGATTTTATTGAAATAGCAGTGAGACTGTCGCATTACTGGTCACATCCATGATTATGAAATGTCGACATTTACTTCATTAAAGCTCCCATGTTAATATCGATTTGTCCAACTTGGGCTGGATTCTCTAGCCCCATAGCCCTGTGTTTCTCGCCAGCAAGAAGCAGTGCGCCATTCGCTGGTGGTGGAATTCTCTATTCCCGCTGTTCTCAATGGAATTTCCCATTGGAGCCACCCAATTTTGCCGGAGAACCCACATATGGGGGTGCGTTACTGGTAGGACCAGAGAACCCCAGCGCCAGCGAACGGCCGGACCATTCCAGCCGTACTCTTCCCTCAAACCTGCGCTCACTTCTGTCAAAAATGCTAATACTTCTTTTAAGGGAGGTGCAAATCCCTGTTGAAGTGTTAAGAGTCCAACAGTATTGCAGTGCCCTTCCCGTTATTGAACAACTTGACTTATTTTGTTAACAAGTTGAATGATAGTTCACCTAGGATCTGTAATTACCAGCAAAAATGTTTCTCTTAAAAGAAGATGCTTTCAATGAATCCTGGTCTAAATTGCTGTTGTTGCCATGGTAATGTGCCTCTTTTGTGCATCATTCAGCATGGTGATATGATTCCATCTTGCGTGTCAATGTATGAGTTAATTTTTTTTTTTAAATGGTTGCTTTTATCCATAAGGATGACTTCCCGATAGCAAGCATTGCTATTGGCAACACCTACCTTATTTCTTCTGGGTAAGCCAGGAATGAAGGAGAGAGACAAAAATTGAATCAGTCGATTACATCCTTGTTAGGAGACAGCTGTCGATGTTTTGCCGAAGTAAAGCCCGGTAGATGACGCAAAACAGCTTTTAATCACAAACATAACAAGCCTGTAGGTTTGGGGAGAGATGTATGGTCAACATCTTTTGAGTAATACTCTCTGCCAACTTTGCAATAGCGTGAACCTATTGTGTGAAACCCAAATTAAAGTAGGCTCTTTTGGGATGCTAAGGCAGCCGGGTTGCATTGTTTCCAAGGATAATGACACCTAAATTCTTAACTGAACACAATAAAACCTTTTTTGCAATTTGGGAGCACTCTGATATTGAGCTTAGCTCCTTGTCGATCAACACATTGAGCTTGTGAAAACTGGGCCTTTTCTCATCCTGGGTACCTGACATAACATGACACATAATGTAACATGACATGGCATAACATTATGCTTCCAACAGTCTGACAAGATAACACAAAAGCATTCTTACAGGAAAGGAAGAACTTGCATTTGTATAGCTCCTCACCATTTCCTTCATCCTTTAGTGCACGTAAACCAATGAATTACTCTTGCAATACAGTTGCTGTTATTATGCAGAAATATAGAAGGGGATAGACATCCAAAGTGGGAAAGTAATGTTTGTATGTGTGATGTGCGCACAAAGCTGGTTATAATTGTGACGGGTGATGAATTCCATGCGTTGGAATGGCTATGCCATTTTACGTGACTACTGAACCTGTGTGTGTTCTCGAAAGAATGAAGGCCACCAGCTCCTGCCCTGGGAGGAATATCTTTCCATATCCTTCAGTACCGACTACTCTTTTATGATGGGCTACCACTTTCCATGGGTACAGTGCCCAACAGGCAGAAGGGCAGATCTAAACTGCAACAAGCTTGCCTGTGCCCTTAAACGTTTGCCTTACTTTAACTGCATGCAGTCAATTGTACATGCTCAAAATAATGTAAGTTTCTTATTAATGCCACCAACATTTCTTTTCACTTTTCATTTCCCATGATACATTTGTTATCTCCTTCCGTTCACCCCCCGCCCCCACCCCCACCCCAACCCTTTGCCTGGAAAACAGCACAAGTACTAACATAATACCAGCAACAACACAAAATATGATTTATGACATGTCAAGAATACCAAAGGCACAGAAATTCCACTTGATTAGCAATGCAGACTGCAAGACCTTGTCATAATAATAGTGAATCCTTGAATCACGTTTGAAGAACAGAAAATAAAAGTTGGGCATATGGATTATAAGAAAAACTAATCAAATTTTTTCTTGTGAATGAAACTGTAAATTGACACTGTGTCAAGGTCATCACTTTTTTGTACTTCCATTTGTGTTATGATTTGAATATAATGATAATAGCATTTTTGGAAGATTCAAAATGCTGCATGTCTGTTTGATTTCACACATAATGTGGGAGAAATTAGCGGCTGGATTCTCCAAAAATGGGGCTATGTCCCCACGCCAGAATCAAAACGCTGGTGTTTCACTCTCGACATTCCTTAAGAAAGTGCTACTCGCAGCTCTAGCTGCGGATACGGGGCACCGCACATCCAGTTGGGAGCCCGCGAATTCACACGGCGGTGGCCTGGACCAGGAAAGAAGGTCCCAACGATGGTCCCCACGCCGCTCCATATTACCCGCCCAATTGCCCCCGCCCTGGTGATCGATGCCCAGGGCGCGGACTGAGTCCGTAGCCGCCACCCGCGGCTCCCGACGGCCGATACATGGTTAGAATCACACCGTCAGGAACTCGGCCAGTTGCGCACGGAGAATCATGGGGAGGGGGGGCATCTATCAATGGGGACCCACTCTTCACCGCGATTTTGGCGCGGAGGCTCGGAGTAGCCAGTCCTGGATATTTTGTTGGCTGTATTTTAGGGGTAAAATGGGGGAACAATTATTTTGCATGGTTTCCTCCAATGCCCCAAGGACACCTGAATGTGCTGAACACCAGATTGGCTCGAGTGAGTCCATCAACACTGGGCGGGATTCTCCGGTCCTCAGGCCGCATGTTTCTCGGCCGCACCGCGTTCGCTGGTGATGGGATTTAACCTACAGCCAGTTGTCAGTGGGATTTCCCATTGTACCCACTCCACACCGCTGCAAAACCCGCTGGCAGGGATGCGCTGCCGGCAGGAAAATTGAATCGCAACAACCGGAGAATTCCGACCAATATCTTCAATCATCACTAAGCCCTTTGCACAATGAGGGTCTAAGGAAGGGCCGAATGCTGGTTTAAAGACCTTCATCTCAAATTGTTTAACAGTTAATTGAAAGATGGGCGACAAGAAGGCTTTTCAAGCTCTACAACAGGCAAATGTGCAGTGCTTAGTCCAGAGACTGTTGGAGGCCACTGGAGACACGTTGGGCGTGATCCAATCACCACGCTGCACCCAAAACACAGCCCGCCGCAGTGCAATATGGCTGATAAAACCGGGGACATCCCGCTCCCGGGATCTACCCAGCTCACAATACCTCGCTAGATTTAATGCGATCCGAGATGGTGCGATGTAAATCCCACCCATTGTGAAGATTCCTGAGGTACTTAAGGCTTTGGAATTCATCCCTTGAAGATGTCAGGCGAGTGCTGTACAGCACTGATCTCCACAAACTGGGACCAGACGGAACAGTACTTATGGGGGTCTCCCAGGGGATTGGAGACCTCCAACTGCATGCCCTTTGGGCAGGGTGGGATCCTGCTGCTGCCACCTGGGCACCTTGGCAATGCCACCCTCCCAATGCGCATTAGGGCTAGGAGGGTTGGGGGTCGCTTCGTGGCTATCAGAGATCGGGACACCATTTAAAAAATGGCGTCCCGAACTCTCGCTACACTGGGGCGTTCTGGCGGGTGGAGCTCCCCAGTGTACAAAACATAGCTATGTACGGCCTCGTCAGCACATCCCCATTCAGCCCCTTATACAAGGCGAGTCGCGTTGTCTCGCCATGTATTTCTCGGAACTGTGAGTGCCGGGAAACACGTGGCTAAACACACTCGTTATGGAACTTTATTCCCAATTAGTTGAATCGCGCCCTTTGAGTGAACTTGTTTTCACTTATTTAAATGTGGAGCTAAAAATGCTTCTCTGTGGCTGCCCAGCAATATTTCCAGCAATTGTATTTACTTTGCTCCCTTTCAGCTCCCCCATCCTAGGAACTGTTTGGGATCTCTGCCACCACCTGATCTCAATCTTAAAAATGGGACTGCAGATTTAACATTCAGGCACAAACCTGTATTGTATATGCATTATGGAGCTGGTGCTGACTAAAGCATTGCTTGTAACCTATTTAAATTAAATGATGACACTGCACAACTGCAAGTGCCTTGCAGTTGACAGGGCAGCACGGTAGCGTTGCGGATAGCGCAATCGCTTCACAGTTCCAGCGTCCCAGGTTCGATTCTGGCTTGGGTCACTGTTTGTGTGGAGTCTGCACATCCTCCCCGTGTTTGCATGGGTTTCCTCCGGGTGCTCCGGTTTCCTCCCACAGTCCAAAGATGTGCGGGTTAGGTAGATTGGCCATGATAAATTGCCCTTAGTGTCCAAAATTGCCCTTAGTGTTGGGTGGGGTTACTGGGTTATGGGGATAGGGTGGAGGTGTTAACCTTGGGTAGGGTGCTCTTTCCAGGAGCCAGTGCAGATTCGATGGGCCGAATGGCCTCCTTCTGCACTGTAAATTCTCTGGTTAATTCTATGGTTATTGGGAGCAGGTGTGCAAACTTCCAATTTCAGTGATGTTAATTGATGCACTGTCTTCATCAAAATCAATTTGGTGAACAGTTTGTTTTCCAGTTTGAGGACGGTGAAGGACCAAAAGCCCCATTTTGGATACAGTGCTCTGAGTGCAGGTGACATGTGGAGCTTTGTTTGTTGAGTATTATTAAATGATTCCATTCTGAGCAGTCAGCAGATTTCTAAAACTCGTAAATTTTCTTTTTAAGTTTTCAAGATGTTTCAACTCTACCTTGACCCCATATATCTCTCTATATTGTTATTTTGCTTTCTGAAAAAGGTTAAGAAGTGATTTGATTTCAATAGTTCTCATTTACTGGGTTGGCTATCTGAAAGAATTTTTTCAATTATTTTTTTTTAAGAAACCATTCATATTATGGAAACATTGCTGACAAAGCCACCACCCCTAATTGCCCTTGAGAAGGTGGTGATGAACCTTTTTTGAACCGCTGCAGTCCATCTGGTGTAGATACACCCATAGTGCTGTTAGGAAGTGAGATCCAGGATTTTGACCCAGTGAAAGTGAGGGAGCATCAATATGTTTCCAGGTCAGGATGGTGTGTGGCTTGGAGGGGACGTGCAGATAGCGGTCTTCCCTTGTGTCAGTTGTCCTTCCTGAGGACAGAAGTCGCGGGTTTGGAAAGTCCTGGTGAAGGAAGCTTGGTGAGATGCTGCAGTGTATCTTGCAGTGCACACCGCTGCAATTTACATCGGTGGTGGAGGGGGTGCCGAACACACAGGCTGCTTTATCCGGTATGGTCTCAATCTGCTTAATTGTTCTTAGAGCTTCATTCATCCAGGCAAGTGGATATCCCATCACACTTCAGACTTGTGCCTTGTAGATGGTGGACAGGCTTTGGGGAAATGAGTTACTCACTGCACCATTCTTGTAGGCACAATATTGGACTAGCCCAGTTCAGTTTCTGGTCAATGGTAACCCCCCCCCCAGCTCCCAGGATATTGGAGAATTCAGCAACGGTAATGCCATTGAATATCAAGAGGATTATGGTTCAGTTCTCTCCAGTTGGAGATGGTCATCCCCCACCACTTGTGCAAGGTGAATGTGACTTGCCATTTTGCAGTCCAAGCCTGAACATCGTCCAGGTCCTGCTGCGTGTGGGTATGGACATCTTCAGCATCCGAGAATACTATGGTTGGCTGCTTGGAAAGCTTGCAAACATCAGTGCAACTCCATGCTGGGAATCTCCATTAAAGAATGCTACATTCAGTTGCATACCAAGAGAGTTAACGTTCTCACCACATAAATAGTTCGATCACTCACTGAGAGTTTTGTCAAAGTCAGCAGTGAGCATCCATGTCTCACCTGTGACTGCACGATCCGTCTTGGCAGTACCAAGGGCGGATCAGTGGATGCTGCTGGGACTGCAACGGGGAACAAGAAAACAACCACTCCGGTGGGGGGGGGGGCATGTAAAATACAGCCCCATGTCCCTTGGACAAACGTCTTCAGGAAGCACTAGCTTCTTTAATAGAACTGTAATATTTTTGTTTACAATTTTTGCTTTTTGGAGGAATAACTGTTCAGTTGCAGTACTGAAAAGTAACAAATTAACCCCCGCCCCCCTGCAAACATTTATAACAGGCTCTTGTGGAAGGTGTCCAAAACCAATGTATTAGACATCTTCAAGGAAAAATAGAAAGTCTGGATCCGGATTTGGAAAAAGGGATTGCTGCTAATCAGAATTAAACAGTTGCTGCATATTTTGTGCAAAAGGGCACCAGTGAATAAGTAGAAACATACTTGTAGGGCGCGATGCTCCAGCTTCGTTGAGTTCTCGTACGAGCCAAACATGGTGGGAGAATCGCAGGAGAGGCAGAAAGCGAGAACCGCACCAGGCACCAAACAGTTTGCGATGCAACCGGCCCGCTCCCTTAGCCGAAATCGGAATCTCATTGTAGTGTGGTGAGAAACCAATTATCACCACTTAAACCCTATTTCCGAGAGCCACCCCATATCCAGCGACCTTCCGTCATTCAGCAGCCTCCCCAGTAGGTGCTCACGCTGGCGCCAATTAGTACTCCTTTTGAAAAACGTGAACCTGGTGGAAAGGCGTCTGTGGGGAGCCGAGGAGATGAGTAGCCATCTTTGGTCTCAGGCAAGGAGCCAGGATGCACTGGGCTTCCTGCCCCAGTGCTCGGTGGGGTGTGGGGGGTCCCTTGGCTGGAGATAGGAAACTCTCTACAGGGTTGGGCTGCCATGGGAGGGGAGGGGGGAGGGGTTGGCTCTGGGGGGAGGGGGGCGCGCAACCGGGGGGGGGGGGGGGGGGGGGGGGTAAGCATGCGCGGCACCATTATGCCAACCCTTGGACCGTGTGTACCCGTTCTGGGAGCAACTCCTCTCCCTGTCCCTTTGCCCCACTGACCATCCATAACTCTCCCCGACTTCAGAGGCCTATGGCCATGCGGCTGAAGGCTATTGCTGATAGGGAGTTGCCAATCGTGGTGAAGTGAGCACGTCACACAACTCAAGTGGATTCCCATGGATAAGTGGGCCATGTAGCATCTGGGAGTCATTGCCTCGCCTCCCAATCACACCTTGATGTCTGGACACTGTGCTTGGACACTGCAGGAGGCAACACCACACACGCAGCCGCCAACATCCAAACACCTAGAGGATGGGACACAGCTCTGGGGACATGTCCATGGTCGGAGGGTGGGTGAGTTACACAGGCAGGGGGAAGAATGGCCAAGGATTCGGAGGTCAGCGCACATTGAGGAAGAAAGTGACAGAGGCATCATACTGGTTGTGCACAAATGTGTTTATTGTGTTTTACAATTCTCCACTCTCCCAATGGTGCTGCTCCCTCCCCCAACCCCCACCCGCACACCCCATACCTACCCCACCATCCCCTGATGTCCTCAGTGATCCTCGATGTGTTTTGCCCTCATAGCTCTACCACCATGTCTAGGTGTGTCCCCAGGATGCACAGCTGAGGTGGAGGAAGCCAGCTGCTTACCACGGTTCTTGGCCCTGGAGAACATCCTCTGGGGGCTCTGGGGCCGGAGGGCCCGGCTCACTTGTCAGTGGCACATGCACACACGTGCCACCCTGTCCTCTGTGCTGGCTTTGAGCGCCTCATCAGAAGGGTGGAACTCTGGTGGCCACCGTTGTCACTCCATGGGATGGGTCGGGGTAGGCACCCGGCTCCCCCTCCTCCCGCTCAGTGTCCATTGGGCCCTGGGGTTTACCTTGGGATGGAGGGCAACGTTAGCCACACGCATGGTTCACAGTGGTGAGAGAGGGGGTGTTTGAAGGAAGGGTTTGGGTATTGAAATGAGAGGGGAGTGGAGGGAGGGTTGGGGGTCACATGGAGTGTTGGGGGGTGGATGCTTGCATGGGGGAGGGAAGTTCTCAGAGGGTGGGGAGGCAGGCATTGGTGTCTATTCACTTGGGCTGCCCAATGGACGTCATTGACCTTTTTGCTGCACTGGAGGCCAGTCCTCCTGGTCACACTCCCGCCGCTCACAGCCCCCGCCACCTCATCCTAGGCAGTAGTGGCTGCCCTTTGTCTGGCAACTTGAGGGAACAGGACATTCTTTCATGGGCATGGCTCCCTCAGGCTGTGGCCCTGGGCAGTGCCTGCCAGCCTGGCAGTGCCACCTGGGTATCCTGACAGTGCACACCTGGTGGTGCCAAGGTGCCAGAGGTAGAGCCAGCAGTGCCACCCTCTCCTGTCCCTGACCACCCAGGGGTTTCCAATGGCCTGGGAGACATCGCAATGCCATTACGTCTGGTCCTCGTTTGTGTACATTTATGCTAAAAGGCGCCATAGTGATATCCCCCAGGTCTGGCCGTTAGTGCCCGGGCGCTGGGATGGTCTGTTGCAGACACATTTAAATGAGCCTAATATTGATCTGGACCTTACCTAGTGAGCGTCGTAAATCTTGCAAGAATCCTCTTGCGAGATTTAACGGCCTCATGGCCTCACCAAGTTGGTCGCCAAGTCGAGTGCAACGAGGCGGTTTGATCGCACCCACAATAGTCTCGGGGCTGGATTCTCCGACCCCCCGTTGGGTCGGAGAATTGCCGGAGGGCGGCATGAATCCCGCCCCCGCCGGCTGCCGAATTCTCCGGCACCGGATATTCGGCGGGGACGGGAATCGAGCCTCAATGGTCGACGCCCCCCCCCCCCCCCCCCCCCCCCCCGCCGATTCTCCAGCCTCCGCATAGCCTCCGCAATGGCCGACGCGGACGTGACGCCCTACCCAGCAGCTGCTGACGCTCCTGCGCATGCACGGACTTCCGCCGGCTGGCGAAGTCCCTTCGGCCCCGGCTGGCGTGGCGCCAAAGGCCTTTCCCACCGGCCAGCGGGGCGCCAACCACTCCGGCGCGGGCCTAGCCCCTCAAGGTTAGGGCTTGGCCCCGAAAGGTGCAGAGAAATCCGCACCTTTGGGGTGGCCCGACGCTGGAGTGGTTCACGCCACTCCATCCCGCTGGGTCCCCTGCCCCGCTGGGTAGGGGAGAATCCAGCCCCTGGTCCCTGGAATGGTCTTGTAAGAATCAACTCCTACCAAATGCACTGAAATTGAGTTTTGTTGATTATCAGTAAGTGAGTGGAATAATCACATCTGCTGCAGGTGTCAGTTCTTGCCATGACTGGCATATTGCGTCTGGGTGTTGGGTTTATTGGGGTGGGAATTATAAGTGACTGTGCTCAAGATGTGCCTCCCTTTGCTTTAAAATGAATCTTCACCAGGAGCCATTGATTCTGCGTATATTTTTAATTGAATTTTCAAACTTGTAATTCATGCCTATGCTTTATGTAAGTGAAACTTAGCATATATTTTATGAAGCCATTGCATATTTTGATTGGATGGTACATGCTGGAGGAGCCAACATTGATAAGTGAGGATTTTCAGCATGACTGTGCTTACACCAGTATCACTGCAGGTAAAGGGGTTAAGACAGCATGATGAAGGAGACTAGCATTCAAACAACCCAGCAGCTGAAGGTGCAAGAAACTGCAACTCTTTAACTCATACTCATGAGTTTAAGTTGCAGTTGCAGCAGATGTTCACACTCTGGTTTCCCCTAGGAAGGCTGGGTTCTGCGGGGTTGAACGTTTTCTTCCAATTTCAGCTGAGGGAGATAAAATTGCATGCCTCCTGAGTTAAGAGCAGTATTGACTGTCTCCATGGTGATGGCTACTAGCTGGACTTAACTGAGAAGACGGTATGTATGTCACAGTGTAAGGAGTACAAAAGGAAACATACACGATTTAAAAAGAATCAGAACTTGGTTCTGATAGTCTTTATGTACACAAGAGTACTTTGCTCAATCTGTTTTATGTAGCATTGTTCTCTAAGGGCTGGCATAAATTTGATATACTGTATTGAAGATCTATTGTGACATCATGAATAAGTCACAAGTAGTTCAAAGTGCATTGTCATTGCTTTGTTGTGATAACGGAAAGCCCATCACAGTATACAGGATATTGAATTTCCACTTTAAATACTGGCAGGAAAATAAGCAACCCAATTTTCTGATTTATGACTGTACTTTTCAAATGGTCGAGGTAACATTGGGAATGAGGCAAATGAAGGAATATGCCCTTGTGCGTAAAGCAGGAGGATGGGATTTGATGAGCAATCCAGTCTTCACTGTTCAATACATCAGCAATTTGGTTCAATAGCAGCTATAGACTGACTGAGGTCTGGAAGCGCACACTTCAGTGTTCAGGGTTCATCAATGCATTTGGGGCAGTGGGGAACGGCAAAATTACCAAAGAGAGTGGGACTCAGCAGCTTGAAAAATGGAGTCCGTATTTTCTGAAATTCAACTGATAAAATTAATCAGACTTTCACTGGATTTCACCCTTGTAGGTGAATTCAATTTAGAGATGGTCCAACAAAGGGATAAAGCAGGGGAGGGGAGCGTGACGCCACCTACCTTTCAGGCACTGCTGTGATAATTGCCAACAGAAAATACGAAAACCATTTTTGAAGCAGATGTTAAAGTATTGATGGATTTCCAATCTTTTCGATTCAGACCAGTGGACATTAATATCTCCTTCATTCTAACTCACTGTATTGTATCAAAAATACATGTCAGTCTGTGCTGAAAGTATAACAGGCAGCAACAATCTCTCTGCGACTGATTATTGTGTGCATTGAGACAGAAAGATGCAACCATTGGCAATTTATTACTAAATTATCTTATTAACTTTGTGTAAGTCATGCTTTTCAAATCTGAATCACAGCAGCAATAATAATGAGTCATACGTCTTAAATATTTTGTTATTAATAAATGAACTAAATAGACCTCAATGTGACCACAGTAAGACTTGAAAATGCACAACAAGTTGGTGAACTCCGGAAGAGGGCAAAGATATTAATGGTGTGGTCCAATTCTTAATTGGGAAGAAGGAATTAGCTTTCATTTATATAAAGTCATCATAGTCGCAGATTACCATAGACTGCTTTCCCCTTTGTGGGGGAGAGCTGACTGGTGGTGATTTAACCTGAGGGTCACCAAACCTCAGGCGAGGGGCAAGGTTGAGAAGGCGGGGTCTTCAAAAATAACCTTACCCAGCACAGGAATTGAACCCATGCTGTTGGCCTTGCTTTGCATCACAAACTAGCTGTCCAGCCAATTGAGCTATAAGAACTGACTGCGTATCAACCTCAGGACACCCCAAAGCCATGTGTAGCCACAATTATAGTTGTTTCAATAGTGATCACAGCAGCCTGTTTGCACATAGCGAGGTCCCACAAGGAGCACTTCCTCTGTTTTTGGTGGTGTTGGTTGAGGGCTGAATGTTGGCCAGGGAGCCTCTCCTGCTCTTTTTCAAATCATGCCATGCAATCTTTTACAGCCATGACTTTGGTTTAATGCCTCAAAGAATGGGCAGAACTTTCTTCCCCACATCCCAATCTAGCAATCAGGAGTATCTATGGGGCAGGAACCCATAACTGCAGGTGCTGGGACACAGAGGGCTAGTTTTATGGAGTTGGCCATATAGGAGGTCACTGCCTCCGGGAATGCTGTCTAGTTATGGATGGAGGAAAGGTTCTTGAGGTAGAAGGGCCAATCGGAGGACTTCCAGCACTGAATGAACAACACCATCAGTGTTGGGAGCTCTTGATGTCGGCAGGGGAGCGAGAGGCACTGAATAATTTCTCAGAGATTAAAAATGAAAAAGTGATCACAGCTGGCAGGCAGTCATTCTGGAAGTGGAACCCCCTCGACAGGATGACCTGTGGCCACAGCTGTGGCCCTCTAGTCTGTCACTGGGAGGCCTCCTCAATTCAGTAGCCCAGGCTTTGTCCTCAACTGGTCACCTACCAGCCATCTAGAAAATCCAAGGCAGCCCCTGAGAAGTGGCGTCAATGGACAATTTAATCAGCCTAATTGACTCCCTACCTCAAATGAAAATTGAACCAGCAGCAGGACCATAGCAACGGACCAACATGCTGACTGGGGGGGTTGAAAGCTGCTGTCTCTGGTCCAGCGTCTGCATCCCATCGAAAAATAACCTCGCATCTCCAATCCTACAATACTCACTCAGAAATGCACAAATCATCAGAAATGCATAAATCATCAGAAATGCACTAAATCATCAGAAATGCACTAAATCATCAGTTCACCGGCTCAAGTCCTGAACTGGGGTTTGAACCCAATATCGCCTGAATCAAACTCCGGAAACCACCACTCAATCAAGGTTGACACGTGTATCGACGGGGTTGATCTATTTTTTCTTTTTGAGATCCCAGTGCCTTTCAGCACTTTTTCTGTTTACATTTCACCATTCATGATTTTTATTTTATCTATCTAGGCAACCACATGCTGGCTCTGGTCCAGAAAATAGTCTGATCTTGATCGGAATCAGTTATCCTGCTGTTAGACAGAGAAACAGAGCATCCTTAGACCTGTGCCAACTTTTGTTGGATTAATAGAGAATACTTTAGGTAGATTAAAATTACTTCAAACATAGCTATGTTAAGATATATTTGAACTATTATATTCCCTGGCACTGTATGGGTGGAAAGGCATTGTGTGAACTGGACACTTGTTCTATTAGTTTTTCACTGCACAGTAAGACTGGTTCTGTACACAGGACAGTGTACGCAGGGCTGAACACGCCATTGTATTTTACACAGACTAGATCTAGTTTTGTCACCATAATGTTATACAGTCTCTTTTACATAATAAAATGTCCCAAGACACCTCACGTGACAGTTGTCAAATAAGAAATGACATCAAGCCACCATAACGGGATATTAGGACAGGTGATGTACCTTTGCTTTATGTCTGAAGAACAAAGCCTCGACTTCAGACAAATCACCAGCATTGGCTTTGAAGAAAAAGAAAGACTTGCATTTAAATAGCATTTTTCACGAATGCCTGGCATCTCAAAGTACTTTGGAGCCAATGGAGTCCTTTTTGAAGTGGAGTCACTGTAGTAATGTGCGAACCGCAGCAGGCACACACACACAATACACACAGACATACAGACACACACAGACACACAGACAGACATACACAGACACACACAGACATACATACACACACAGACATACATACACACACAGACACACAGACAGACATACACAGACACAGACACACACACACAGACATACATACACACACAGACACACACAGACATACACAGACACACAGACAGACATACACAGACACACACAGACATACATACACACACAGACATACATACACACACAGACACACAGACAGACATACACAGACACAGACACACACACACAGACATACATACACACACAGACACACACAGACATACACAGACATACAGACACACACACAGACACATAGACACACACACAGACACACACACACACAGACACAGACACACATACAGACAGAAACACACACACAGACACACACAGACATAGACACACAGACACAGACACATAGAGAGACACACACACACACACAGAAACAAAGACACACCACTTCCATAAACAATACGATAATGACCAGATAATCTGTTTCTGTGATGTTAATGGTGGGGAATCTTCTTCAAGGTAGTGCCAGGGCACCTTTTGCACCCACACCTCGGTTTTACATCTTGTCCAAAAGACCTCGAATTGCAGAGTCCAGTGCTGTACTCGAGTGCAAGTCTTGATTTTTGCACGCAAACCTGAAGTGGGATGGTAACCCGAAAATGATGTCTCAGAAGCAATAGTGCTGCCAGCTGAGCAACGGCTGGCACGTGGCTTTGTCACGCAGATTCCACATCCGTCCTTCATTCTGCCCTGCGTTTTTAAAAAACAATTGTGGCTATTTAACTTCTGTAATGAGTGTTGACTTTCTAAAAATTATCCTTTGCTTGACTTGACTAGCAGGTTCATCAAACTTGTGAATCACTAATCTCTTGACTGGTACACAACTCACCAAAACATACCTGTTATTCCTCAGTATCGGCAGGGGTCACCATTTACCCACTCTTGTTAACTTGTCGATCTCTAAAAGAATAATTGTTTTCAAGAGTGTCTTTTGGTTCATGAATCAGCAGAAGCGGAACAATTTTTATAAATTCTTGGTTTCAAGAAGGCCAGTTTGAGAAATAGATACAAGTGTATCAAAATGTGGCGTACATGGGTGTACTTGAAGCAAATGCTAAATTGTGAAAGTTTGCTTGTGTTATTTTTTTCATGTGCATTAGCCAACTTGGCTCGGAAGTCAAACCTGCAACCCTTCCAGCTGATGTGACTCAGTTCCTCCATGGCTCAGGTTATCAGTGAACTTTTGGGTGGGGTTGGTTCATCTTTCATCGTTCAGTGTTCAAATACTGCTGACACTTCCATTTCTATTTTTAATTGGATTGCTCCTTCCATCAAAAGAACATGCCTTTGGCCACCAGATAGAACGCCATAGCAATTGATATTCTTCCAAAGCCAGACAGTTCTAAAAACTGGCCAGTGGAAGCCAATTACTTGAGGTTACTTTACATCTAGTAAAATAAGAAACTAAGTTTCATCTACACAAACGATATGTCCACTACCCAGTAGACCCCTACCGGGTTCCTCCTTTGGTCGGTGCCTTGCTGGCCGACCTTTTATACATTGTTTAATTGAGAAACCTGCCCTGAGCGGAGGAGCTCATACTGCACAAGGAGCACAGGGAAGACAAGCATTCACACCCTGTAGGTTCCATGTGGGATATTACAGATATTTTTCTAAATCTTCACTGGGATATTGCAGTGAATAATAGCAAAGCTGTTGGGTAGACTAAGAGAAACACCACTGCCACTGAACATTATGCTTTAATGTTTTGTCTGGCAAGACAGTTATTTTCATTTTGTGGTCTTTAATTGAATGGTTATCGAATGGTCATTGAATTAACAAAAGTAATGGGGCTGGACTCTCCATTTATGAGGCTAAGAGCCGGCACAAATGGAGAATCTGCGGGAGATTCACGCCAGGGAAATCGGTGTGAATCCCTCACCGGTTCCGGTACCGGTGAAGGGCTAGCAGCGGCGGTGCGTGAAACCCCCGTGGATCACGCCCAAAATAGCATAGGAATGGCTGGGTCCCGAGACACGCATGCACAGGGCTTACGCCCTGCACCAATCGTGCCGTAAAACATGGCGTCGGCCGTGCACCTAACCCGTCAACCGTGACCCCACAGCCCACCCCTGGCCACCCCCCAACAATCCCCCCAGCCCTAGCAGAAGCCTCCCCGGCCAGCGGCATGGATCCCGGCCGAGTGTGATGGCACTGGACACTGTCCACAGCCGGCACGCCAGGTTTCTGATGGCTGGGACCTCACGTGGTCCGCGCCGTCGGGAACGCGGCCCATCGGGGGTGGAGCATTGCGGATGGGCTGGACGATGACGCTGCAACAGCATTGAAACGGTGCACACCCCGTTAATGCCGGTGGAGGGAGCGGAGCATGGCTGACCGGCCTCAAACCAATGGCGGCCCCTATTCCGGCATCGGAATCCAATCTCCGCCCAATCGCCGATCACAATTTCAGTGTCGGGCTACGGAGAATCCAGGCCCCGATATTTTTATTAGGACCTAATTGTGAAATTCCTTTTTGAAAATAGATTTCTCAGTGATGTTTGATGTTGGAGTTTAATCCTTAAACACCCCCAAGATAATCAACATGCTGGCACTGCCATATTAATTAATTTGAAACCTTTTGTAAAAAAGGAAATAGGTTTTCATTTGAGATGCAGTTTTGTGTTTGCTCCACAAGTGTTATAGCACTGCTCACAGTCAGACCAAATTAGTAGAACCACAGACGTTTCCGGCACAGGAGGAGGCCACTCAGTTCCTTCTGTCTTTGCTGATCCACAGCATCTAAACAGGTCAGGAAATCTACGGTACACTTTGAATAACCTACAAAACTGCAATATGCTCTTGATGTATATTTATTCCCTTTAACTGATAGAGCAGAAATGCTGCAACAGTCCTCAAAGGACCAATTAAAACAGCAGCATTCATACTGTGAGCTCTCCAGCATCAAAATGGTGGAGTCAGGGGCTCTCGTAATCCTCCTTTCAACACATCCTCCCCCCTCTCTCTCCTTGACTCCAAATTGGCACTAATTAATAATTGTTGAAAATGTGCACATTTTTCATTTTTCTCCTTAATTCTTAGTAAGCATAAATGCTAATATGACCAAACAGCTCTCTAAATAAGCATGGCATATATACAATAAGTAGTTAAAGGGACACCTTTGGATATACTAGCAACTCTGAACAAAATGGGTGAAACCTCCTCTGACATTTCTGTCCAAGCCAGACACCGTTCTGAATTTTTCTGTGTTGTAATATGAAACGAGTACTCCTGTGAATGAAGACATGGCCAGAGAACATATCACATTCTTGAATAAAGTAAATTGTTCACATATAAACAAAGCATTCACAAATTTTTAAACAAAAATAATTGTCATGGATTCACCCCTTGCCTTTCTCTGCCTCCTAATGAGAGGCCAGGGGCGAGAATATCCGTAGCCCGACCCCGCAATCGGGATTGGCAATCGGGCGGAGAATGGCTTCCAACGCCGGAATCAGAGCAAGCATCAGTTTGACACCGGTTTGCAATGCCCCCTTCAAATCGGCACCATCAGGACGCGCGCCACGCGTAGTCGCAACGCCGTTGCTGAGTCATCAACCGGCCCACCATGATGCTCTGCCTCGGATAGGCCGAGTTCCCAAAAGCGCAGGCCACGTGTGGTCCCAGCGGTCAGGAACCTGACATACCGGCTGCGGACATGTCCACCGACGACACACTCGGCCAGGACCCGTGCCGCTGGATGGAGTGCTTCTGCTAGCGCTGGGCGGAGTGGTTGGGGATGGCCAGGGGGTGGGCTGTGGGCTCAGGGTGGGCGGTTATGTGGTCCAACACGGCCGGCACCATGTTTCCCAGCATGACCGATGAGGGTGTAGGCGTACATGCAGCTTGTCAGCCCTGCGCATGCGTGGTCTGGGACCCAGCGATTCTCCAGCCGTTCTCCTCACAATCCGTGGGTGTTCCACGTGGCGGCAGTGCTAGCCCCTCACCGGTATCGAATCAGTGAGGGGTTCGCGCCGATTTTCCCGAGCACCATGGATTCTCCATTGGCACGGGCACGTAGCCGCAGAAATGGAGAATCCAGCCCCAGATGCCTCACTGTCTTGTTGGAGATCTCCTGCGGGATTCTTCATCGGCGGGATCCCCCGCTTCGCTGGCAGCGTACCCATGCCTAGGGGTCTCCAGACGGCATGGGATGGCCACAATGGCGAACCCCGTTGGCTGACTGCCGGAACGGAGGATCCCACTATCAGTGGGGGCGGGCGGCACCCAAAAATGGGGTTGGCGGGACGGAGAATCACACCATACATTTTTATAGAGGCACCATTGCAAAAAAGTATTTGGTGAAGTTTTTTTTTTCAGTTTTGTTGCAATCTGAGATGAATCATGATGAAATACATCACCAGTCACATGGCTTTATTCTCTATCCACAGAGCAAAAAAAGCATTTGCCACGTACATCTCACTAAGACATTTAAGACCAGCAACTGATTTCAAAAGGTGTTCCAACTGTGAATATCTCTCACCATTATGAAACAGAAAAAGGGTACTGAGAGCACTGCGTTTAACACTGAAATTCAAGCCTGATTTGTATAAATGCAGCTTCTCAGTTTGTTTTTGGAACAAAAGTGAGTGCATTTGTAGATAAACTGAACAAAATGTAGGTTGGGACTAAGTGGTGGTGTCATTTAAGATAGTATTCTTTCAGTTATGGTTCCTGAATTCAAATCAATGGAGATTGATGGGCAATGGCTGAACGCCTTTTCTCTCCACTTGTGAAATAAGCTTGGGGCCATCTCTGCACAATTTCTAATGAATCCAAGTCCACAGTACAAAAATGTCCATAATTTGACATTAAATTGGTAGTTACATTTTGTACAGCTACAATAATCATCGGTGTACAAAATGGAAATGTCTCCTTTGTGGAGGAGAGGTGATTTCTGTTGGGTGTTAAAGCATAGTCTGTGGCAAAGTTGAGAGATCTTTACTTTAAATCCAAATTGTCCTGTTAAACAGTTGCAGAAAAGGACCTGCTCTTATTTCTTATGTCCTCAGATGCATCTGTCACACTGCTTTATTCAAGGTCATTCCTTCAAAAATAGAACTTCAAAAGCCATCTACAAGTTGGTGAAATGGGCAGGCAGGTAGCAGAAAGTGTTTAACGCAGAGAAATGTGAGGTGATAAATTTTAGCAGGAAGAACATGAGGAGAAAGTATGAAATAAAGAAGCTGCTCTGAAGGGTGCGCAGAGGCACTACGGACCTGGGTATTCCATGTGTATAAAGGCAGCAGACAGATTGAGAGCAGTAAATAAAGCATACTCTATCCTCAGATTTATACATCGGGATTTATAGCAAGGAAGTTATGTTGGAATGTGTAAGACAGTTCGAGGTCAGCTGAGTATTGTGTACAGTTCTGTGTGCCACACAAAGGACGAGGAACATCAGCCACGAAGATAGATTGGAGAGGTTTGTACCCTCTGCCTTGGAGAACACAGGGTGGACAGGAGATTTGATAGAGTTATTCAAAATCAAGAAGGGTCTAGACAATGTAGATAGGAAGAAACTGTCCTTACTCGCGAAAGGATCGAGAGCGAGTGGGCACAGATTTAAAGTGATTGACAAAAGAAGCAAAAGTCGCAGGAAAAGTAAAACTTTTTCACACAGCGAGTGGTTAGGGCCAGGTCTGCACTGCCTGAGACTGTGGTGGAGGAAGGTTGAATCGAGATATACAAAAAGGAATTTGATGATCAGGGTTAGGGGGAGCAGGCAGGAGACTGGCACTGGATGAAATACTCATTCAGACAGCCAGTGCAGACAAAGTGGATGAATGACCTCCTCGGGCACTGTAACAATTCTGTGTTTCTATGATTCCCTCAAATAACTTGATTTTCCTTATATATTCAGTAATGGTGGGCTGAATTCTCCAGTTGGAAGACTATGGGTGAGATTTTCCATTTCCCGACGCCGATTTTGAAATCAGCGATCGGGCGGAGAATCCATTTTTATGACCGAATCGGGGTGGGGAGCAAGGTCTTGCCTGTTTTATGCAGGTTGCGCATGCTTCGCCCCCACAAAAACAGCATCATTGTGGCATGCCGCACGCCACTGGGGCGGCCTCAGAATGTCACCTGAAGTCCCTCCCCCAGTGCTCCCCAAGATGGGCTGAGTTCCCGACTGCACAGTTGTCTTGTGGTCTGATCAGTCGAGAAGGCAGCGTGGCGGCCGCGGACTGTGTCCAGCGCTGTCACAGTTGGGCGGGAGCCGTGCTGCTGGCCGGAGAGGCTTCGGCAAGGGCTGGGGGACTGGGGTGTTGAGAGGGGGTGTCCAGTGGAGCACTATCTGGCAGGTCAGGCCCACGCACGGCCAGCGCCAAGTTGTACGGCAAGACTGCTGTAGATCTGCACTGTGCGCATGCGTGGCCACGGGCCTGACAATTCTCCAGCCGTATTTGTCATGGAGGCCGGGCGTTTTACGTGACGTGGCTGGTTGCCCCTCACCGGTCGGAGGTTCGGTGCTGTGGCGGCACCGATTTTTCCCACGTAAAACGCCATGGATCCAGATGGGTGGTACAGGACTTAGCCACTAATTCAGAGAATCCAGCCCTATATTCTCCCGCTGGAGCTGAATTGCACCTGATTTGCGCACATTGGGAACGCAAATCAGGAATCAAGTTCTAATCGTTAGTCATGCAAATTTATGCAAGGTGAGGATCGGGAGGGATTCCATTTTGAGCGACCATTCCCTTCCCCCCCCCCCCTTCCCTGCATCACAATTCAGCCCCCCATACCAGGACAGGATCTTCTGTGTCTTGCCACCCCCCCCCCCCTCTCCCACAGAGAGACTCTAAATAAAGAGACCCCCACAGGTACCTCCAGAAAAGAAACCCCTGTCAGGAAGACCCCAGAAGAAAGACCCCTGTCAAGGAGCCTCCCTAAAAGAGACTCCTGTCCGGAAGTTAAAGAACAGTCCAGACAGAAGCAATGAAAAAAATCATCACTTTTACACTCACCAGTAAAATACACCTGCTGGTTCAGGCAGAGGAAGCAGCACCTGCCAATTCCTGGAAAGAGAAAACTAGTTAGCTGGTCTTTGATCTGCAAGCCTTTCATTCATTTTTCTTTGATACTGATTTTATAAGGCAGTGATTGACAGCTTCCACACACCCAGCTGTCACCATTGTTCCATTCATCTCCCTTAATGGTTGAGTACCTCTGAACTGGCCCAACCACAATGTTGGATTTAGGTATGTTTTATTATTACGTGTACCGAGGTGCAGGGAAAAGTATTGTTCTGCGCACAATGTAAGTACATAGACACAGGCATTGGGTGAAGCGTACAGGAGTGCAGTTCTACTCAGTAGAGATGTTTGAAGAGATTAGATCAGTCCATACGAAGGTTATTCAGGAGTCTGATAACAGCAGGGAAGAAGCTGTTTTTGAATCTGTTATTGCGTGTTCTCACACCTTTGTATCTCCTGTCCGATGGAAGAAGTTGAAAGAGTGAGTACCGGATGGAAAGGGTTGTTGATTATGCTGCCTGTTTTCCCAAGGCAGCAGGAGGTGCAGACAGTCAATGGATGGGAGGTAGGTTCACGTGATGGACTGGGCTCTGCTCACGACTCTCCGTAGTTTCTTACAGTCATGGGCCGAGCAGTTGTCATACCAGGATGTGATGCAGCCAGATTGGCTGCTTTCTGTAGTGTATCTATAAAAATTGGTAAGAGTCAATGTGGACATGCCAAATTTCCTTAGTTTCCAGAGAAAGTATAGGCGCTGTTGTGCTTTTTGGTCATAGCGTTGACCTGGGTGGACCAGGACAGATTGTGGGTGATATGCACACCTACGAATTTGATGCTGTCAACTATTTCCACCTTGAAAACATTGATGCAGACAGGGTTGTGTATAATACTTTTCTTCCTGAAGTCAATGACCAGCTCTTTAGTTTTGCTGATATTGAGGGAGAGATTGTTGTCATTATACTACTCCACTAGGTTCTCTATCTCCCTCCTGTACTCTGAATCATTATTTCAGAAATCCGACCTACTACGGTCGTATCATCAGCAAACATGTAGATGGAGTTGGAGCCAGATTTTGCCAGAGTCGTGTGTGTATAGGGAGTTTAGTAGGGGGCTAAGTACACAGCCTTGCGGGGCCCCGGTATTGAGGACTATCGTGGAGGAGATGTTGTTGTTGTTTATACTTACTCATTGAGGTCTATGGGTCAGGAAGTCAAGGATCCAGTTGCAGAGGGAGGAGCCAAGTCCTAGATTTTGGAGCTTTGATATGAGCTTGGCTGGGATTATGGTGTTGAAGCCAGAGCTGTAGTCAATGAATATGAGTCTGACAGAGGAGTCCTTATTGTGGAGGTGCTCCAGGGATGAGTGTAGGGCCAGGGAGATCGCATCTGCAGAGGACCGTTTGTGGCGGGATGCGAATTGCAGTGGATCAAGGCATTCTGGGTGTATGGAGTTGATGTATTTCATGACCAACCTTTCAAAGCACTTCATGATGATCAATGTCAAGGCCACCATGTTTATCAACATCAAGCTTTGATTGACAGCTCCTGGACCACTTCAAACAGAATTAAGTGCTTTCCAATCACCTCACTTCATGGTTGAGTGATTTTGAAGTGGTCAGCTAGAAACTGACAACACTCAGGGGTCTCTTTATGTAGGGGGACTCTGTGGGGGTCTCCTTATTTAGGGTGTCTCCGGTGGAAGGGCGGTGGTGGGGGGGATATGGTGGGGTGCGGGTGTGCAAATCTTGCATTCTGGGGGAGGATGGCCCTTGGATGGACTTAGGGGGAAACTCTCTTAAAGAGATACCCCATGGTTCACTGTAAGGTCCACCACATCAGGACCATGCTTGTCAAGAATCAAGTAGTTATTCACACACATGTGAGTTCCTGCCCAGAGAACCGGACAATCACATGGACCCGAAGGATATGGTTCCTGGTATACTGGTGATCCCAATGCCAACGGGGGCTGGAGCATCGGAAAGGCATTGGTATCCAGCACGATCCCATGTTCTTCCCAATGCTGGATTCTCTGCCTCATCAGTAACTCTGCTACAAGCAGCGTGAGGTGGAGTATTCAGGCCAGTATGATAACATGCTGCAGATAAGTGCTGCATTGCTCTGAATGATATGATTGAGCTCAGGTTTTCTTTCCTTAAATCGTGGCCATGAAACCACATCTTGCCATACACTACAGCTTCAACAGGCAACTCCACTTCTCTCCAGTATTCAGGACATACTTGAGTGATTGGGATGCACTTAGTGCTTGGAATGTACTTACCTCTCTTTAATGTGGTCAATGTTTGTAAACATTGGGATTTCACCACTTAGGCCACTGAGCTGTGATGGGAGTTGAATTAATCAAAGCTGTAGATGGTTTGTAGAAGCTGTCAAGCACAGACCACTATTAGAAAGCTATGAATATCTTTCAACTAATTGATACTTGGGAACCAGATGCAGCTGTTCTCCTTCAAGGAATGTACATGTGGAACTTCAAGATAAGTGCTGCAGCTGTAATTAGTCTCACTGCCTCTGTATGGGGATCCCCCGATAACATTGATCCGTGTGGGGCAGGGGAGTGCAGGTCGGGTCACCCTCGTACTTGGGAATATGGGAGCTGCTATGCCTGGGGGTGGGTTCAAGACTGCTTTGCAGTATAGGGGGAGGTGGTAGCTCGTTGCGAGACCTCACTGTCGGGCTGCCTCCTCAATATGACGGCGCAATAACAGGATTCCCCCGGGAATCACTCCTATGCCACGCCATCCATAAATTTGCATGGCAAGGAATACTGAGTTGCTTGTAGTTTGCTCTCCCAGGGGGATCGTAAATCAGTTGCAATCTACCTCCAGTGGGAGAACATAATCACCCAAAAGGTGAGTCCTTCCTCTCATCTGTGAGCCACTTCAACCCCAAGGAGATTTATGACAGGGATTGTCTTGTGTTAGAATTCAGACACCACAGATGATAACGCATATAGCCTGTGGCTTTGGTTGTGGTAAATATAACTTTGAATCGTCTGAAAACAAAACTTGTTTTAAAAGTAACCAATTTTGCTACTCTGGTACGTTCCATACCAGGACTTTGAAGGAACGAGATGAGAACTTCCAGAGTTCTCTTGATTCTGAAACCATTACCTTCAGATTAGAAAATTGCGCAAATCATTCTGCTAAAGTTGCGAGAGCGAAACCAGGATGCAAATGACCAATTAGCCTAATATCTATTGTCAGGAATAAAACTGAAGATGCTGGAAAATCTCAGCTGGTCAGGCAGAATTTGTGGAGAGAGAAACTGTTAACATTTCAGATCAATAACTTTTCATTAGAATTTCAGATGAAAGGTTATTGACCTGTTTCTCTCTCCAAAGATGCAGTTTCTACAAACTTTCTAGAGAAGTGGTCAACTATACAGCCACCAGATGATAGCTGGCATCCATCTTTGGTCCGTGTTTTTACTTGTTATTTTAAAGGTCTTCTTTAAACAGTTCAATATGTCCATGGTTCGTTTATGAATTTGTAGATAGCTTTCTCTGTGTCTGATGCGCAATCAATAACTACTGAAAAGAGGATGTAATCCGAATTGAAGGCTTTAATCAACAAGATGTTTCCCCAGCAGCCCGAGTACAGAAAAGGCAGGCTGCTGGGAAGCACGGGCTCTTATACTCCGCCTCACTGGGCGGAGCTACCTTACACTCTGACCAATGAAATACAAACCATTGGGCCAATGAGCAGCGAGCCTTCTCCACCAATGGTGGCTCAGCACTCCCAGGTACCATAGAACCTCCAGTCATACCACCACAGTGTCACAGTTTTCTTTCATCGTGACAACCTGTTGTTGGGAAGTTGCTCGAGTTTATCAGTAAGGATATAATGAATGAACACCTTGAAAAGTTTCAGCCTATCAGAGGGAGCCAGGATGATTTGGAATTGATTGGTCATGCTTGAAGAAATTGATTGAATTTATTGAAGAGGTGACTAAAGTAATGGGCATATATGGATGTTTACTATGTAGCCTTCGAGAAAGCATTTTGATAAAGTCCCTCATAAGAAACTATTAACGACAGTTGAACCTCATGGAATTGAAGGCAAATTATTTTTGACGTGGTTGGGAAATTGGCTGAGTGCAGAAGACAGAGAATGGAAATAAGGTTCTCTTATTGCTATGATGTGACAAGTGGTGTCCCGCAAGGATTAGTATTGAGAACTAAACTCTTCATTGTGTTCATTAATGACTTAGCTAATGGGGTAGAAAGCCACCTATGTTAATTTGCTGATGGCACAAAAATAGATGGCATTGTATGCAGTGTAGTTGGAAGCGTAAAATTAGAAAGAGAATAAATGGGAAAAATTGATCAATGGATTTCAACGGAGGCAAATGGGAGGTTTTCCACATTAGAGCTGAAACAAATCAAAGGGCAAAAGCTAGAAGCAGTGGAGGTCCAAAAAGACTTGAGGAACCAGGCATGTAGATCATTCAATGTCATGAACAAGCTAGATAATAATCGGAAAGTTCAGTGGGATGCTGGTGGTTATATCTGGAGAAATAGGAGAGAAAAAGAGTAGAAGTCATGCCACAGCAATACAAGTTAGACCACACCTGGAGTATTGAGAGCAGTTGTGGGCACCACACCTTGGGAATTAAATATCGGCATTGGAGGGAGATTTTTTAGTTCATTTACTGGATGTGGGTCTCACTGGTTAGGCCACCATTTATTGTCCTTCCCTAGATGCCCATCGGATGGTGTGGTGAGCTGCTTTCTTGAACCTCTGCAGTCCCTGAGGTGTAGGTACACCCACAGTGCTGATAGAAAGGGAATTCCAGGATTTTCACCCAGCGACAGTGAAGGAACGGCGATATATTTCCAAGTCAGGATGGTGAGTACTTGGAGGGGAACCACCAGATAGTGGGGGCCCAGGTATTTGCTGCTCTTGTCCTTCAAAATGGTAGTGGTCATGGTTTTGGAAGGTGCTGCTGAAGGAACCTTCGTGAGTTCCTGCAGTGCATCATTTAGACGGTGAACACGACTGCCACTGTTTGTTGGTGGTGGAGGGTGTGAATGTTTGTGGAACTGGGACTTGATTTGCACTCCCAGCATGAGCACATATCAGGTGGGATTCAGCCCTGATGGTAGAATGCACTTGGTGCGATCTAACTTTTAAAAAAAATAGTCCATACTGGGTGAAATGTGTTGGGAACGACCCCACTGTCTATCAGCATTTTTTGTTGTAGTGCCCTGAGTTTGAATGCCACCCCTCTTTCCCCCGAGGCCACACTCAGGCGTAATGTCCTACACTGAGGGCAGATTTTAAAATGGTATCCTGATCTCTCAAACCCCCTGTGCAACCCCTGGACTCCCCAACACTCCAATTCACCTGTTGGGGGTGTCCTTGGGGCTCCCCCACACCCTACCTCACATGTACAGGGAACCCCCAAGCCCAATTGCCATCGAGAGCAAAATTGCAGGCTGGCACTTTGTCACTGCCAGCCTGGCATCCTGGCATTGCTCCTGCCTGCCTGGCTGCGCCACCTGGGAACCCTGGCAGTTCCAGGCAGGCACCCGGGTCGCAAGGCCAGGATGTCCAGATATCACTGCTAGTGTGCCAGGCTGGCAGTGCCAAGATGCCAAGCTTGCACAAGTACTGCCAGTGTGCCACCCTGCCTGGACGTTGACACCTGTGGGCATCTGATCGCCTGGCAGCCCTCCCTCCCTCCCTCTGCCATTCCGCCTCGTCCCTGTTTGTGGGGACCAGTACTGACGGCGCTCGTCTAGGGTCTCATCAGCGAGATCCAGCAAAAGCAGGGCTAAGTGGGTCCTTAAATTCGCTTAGCCATGTGCGATTGGGTCCGGCCCATTGTTGGCGGGATCCGGAGTGCGGCATCGGGCGAGATCTGGTTAGATCTTGTGAGGTGTAATGGCCATTGGTAATACCGGGGGACGCCTCTCCAGGGACCTACCGGCCTTGGCTCGCCCCAGTACCAGCGGGATGTGGCCGGTCGATCGTGCCCAGTATCCCAAATAATGTAATAATCTTTGGAGAATCCTGCCCACGATTTCTGTTAGTTGGGGAGTTTAGGACTTGGAGGCATTGTCTAAACCTTAGGCCCAGGCCTTACAGGAGTGGAATTAGGAAACACTAGTTCATGTAAATGCTAGAAGTTTGGAACTCACTTTTGCAAATGGCAATTAATGCTAAATCAATCATTAACTTTAAAACTGAGATTGATAGGTGTTTGTTCATCAAATGTATGAAGAGATAGGAAGCAAAAGTGGTCATTTGGAGTTCAATTCCAGATCAACCATGATCTCATTGAATGGCGCATAGGCTCGAGGGACTAAATCGGCGGCTCTGGTTGCTGTATTCCTACATCTGCTCTCACTCACTCACACTCTCTTTTTCTCCACTCTCTGTCTCATGCGTACACACACCATGAATTAAACTACTTTGCAAAACTTCTGAATACAGGGGCGGGATTCTCCGCGAACCGGTGGGGCGGGCAACTCCAGCCAAAAGGAGAGGCGGGAATCACTCCGGCATCAGGCTGCCCCAAAGGGGCGGAGGATTACGTACCTTCAGGAGCTAGGGTGGTGCTGGAGTGGTTTGCGCCATGCCGGCCGGCGCGGAAGGGGCATGGTGCCATGCCAACTGGCGCCGAAGGGCCTCCACCGGCCGGCACGAGTTGGCACATGCGCGGGAGCTCCACCGTGTGCTGGCGGCATCCCAGCGCATGAGAAGGGGGGTTCATCTCCGCGCCGAGCATCGCGGAGGTTGACTGCGGCCGACGCAAAGGAATAGAGTGCCCCCACGGCACAGACCCGCCCGTGGATCGGTGGGCTCCGATCGCGGGCCAGGCCACCATTGTGGTACTTCCTGGGGCACAGATCCCCCCGCACCCCCCCCCCCCCCCCCCCCCCCCCCCCCCCCCCCCCCCCCCCCCCCCCCCCCCCCCGAGGCCGCCCGCGGAGCCAGGTCCCACCGGTAAGTACCTGTTGTAATTTACGCCGGCGGGACTGGCCGAAAACGGGCAGCCACTCGGCCCATCGCGGGCCGGAGAATCACTGGGGGGGCCACTGCCAGCGGCCACCGACCGGCGCGGCGCGATTCCCGCCGGCGACAAATTCCCGGCACCTGAGAATTCGGCAGCCGGCGGGGGCGGGATTCACGCCGCCACCCGGCTATTCTCCGACCCGACGGGGGGTCGGAGAATCCCGCCCCGTTCTGTCAGATTCTTGAACATTCCATTGAAGCAGAAACAATCCTCACGTGTGTAATTCATGTTTTTTTGATGCATTTTGTCTTCTAACTGATGATTCTCCAGGCAGCTTTTCAGACATACATTTATTAAAAAGTCAGTTCCTACTGAACGTGCTCAGCTTTTTGGATCACTTGTCAACAGGACCATTACTATACTTACCTGAGGAAGGGCTCATGTTGCTGGAATCATTTATCTTTGCAGAAGAATGGTAAAGTCAGGCTATCTTTGATATCATCAATAGAGAACACCAAGACTTGTTTCATGCGATAATGTCAGTCACAAGAAAGATCCTGACATTGTGACATTTCGGCAATGGAAGGAATTGTCTCAATATAATTTACGCCAAAGTCTTTCTATCATTGCAGATGGAGCCCTTTAAGATAGCTTGCTGTGGTGGGGTTAGGAAGTGCAGATTAAGTAATGGATTCAATGGAGGATAAAGGCTAGGATGTAAATATCAAAATGTCGACCTTTAAAGGTTCAGGTTGTTTTCTGACACTGAAGGATATGAAGAAAATCAAAAGTTGAAGAGCTGGATGGATGAATCTAAGCCGGCAAGGGACAAATTAATCTTGATTTCCCGTGTTGTGGGGACAGCATTTAGTCCAAATAATCACATCCTCTTGCACTGCGGCTAAGGAATCGCACACTTCCTATTATGTAATATGAAGTCCAGTGGTGCGGTATTAATTGTTACAAGCCCGTAATGCAAGCTTCCCATGCCATTTGTCACAATTTGTCCCTTTTGTCAACAGTATGGATTTACTCAGAAAGGAAGTTCAGTGTTTCAAGGCAGATTTAGCCAAAATTAATATTGACCAGATAATCACCATTTAATCTGTGCTGGTGTTGTTAGTTGTGGCATAAATATTGGTCCTGCAGAGAGAAGGTACTCCTCTGTACTTTCTGAAAATAATGCCTTGTGTTATTTATACTTGCTCAAGCAGGCAGACACATTATATGTTCATCTCATCAGAAGGATGACACCTCCAGCAGAAGGATGACACCTCCAGCAGTGCTGTGCACCCTCAGTAGTGCACACTCTCAGTCTTTGTTTCACTGTAGCATCCACCTCAATTGTCTGCACAAGTCTATGTAGTCAAATGTGGAATCCACACCTTTCTGACAGAGCCACCCATCGAACCAGGCGGACAGAAGGAAGGCATCTCCTTGTCATTTTTCCCTGAAAACAGTTCCAGGAATAATTCATTGATTTTCACCCTGCCCACCCGCCCGCCAGGTGGGAATGAGATGGGTAATATGGCAGCTGTGTCTTCCTGTTGTGTTTTCACCATTTTAATTGCAGTAACTTTTCATTCAGGAGAGAAGGTCCCTGCCGAAAGCAAGTGTGAGCCTTGTTAAAGTGTAAAATTCACACTCTATTGGCAGCCCAACACTATTTTCACTCAAAATTGCAGATGTCTAGCCAATTCCAGGCTTAGCAGTGAAACTTTGGCCAGATTTGTGTGTGAAAGCTATTGAAGGTATAAAGGAGCTGTTATCTGTAGCTCAGTGCATCATGGGGTCTTTTTGCTCTCTGGTTATTCTGGAAAGTTTGCAATTTCCAGATTGGTTCCTAAACTTTTCTTTTGTTCCTACCACATGCATCAAGCTTCCTATACTTAATACGGTGGGTGGGGGCGTTAGGGAGGGGTGGAGGGGCAGATTTCCTTCCCCAAAGAACATTAGTGAACCAGATGGGTTTTAACGACAATAGGTAATGGTTTCATAGTCACCATTAAACTTTTAATTCCGGATGTTTATGAAATTCATATTTCAGCATCTGCAGTGGCGGGTTGAAACCCTGGTCCCCGGAGCATTAATCCTGGGTTTATGGTTTACTAGTCCAGTGGCAATACCACTACGCTGCCACCTCCCCTAAGATGTGGAGCTGCCGGTGTTGGACTGGGGCTGAGCACAGTAAGAAGTCTTACAACACCAGGTTAAAGTCCAACAGGTTTGTTTCAAACACTAGCTTTCGGAGCACTGCTCCTTCATCAGGTGAATGGAGAGGTATGTTCCAGAAACATATATACAGACAAATTCAAAGGTACAAGACAATGCTTAGAATGCGAGCATTTGCAGGTAATTAAGTCTTTACAGATGCGGGTAAGCGTTCTCCAAGGTGGCCTTCAGGACGCGCAACGACGCAGAATCGCCGAGCAGAAACTTATAGCCACGTTCCGCACACATGAGTGACCTCCCCTAAGATAAAAGGTTGAGAGTTGATATTTTTGGATTCTGACAAGGTGAGAAAATGCAGGACGTGACCAATTGTTCCACCTTGCCAGAATAGTAGAACAAGAGGTGGTAAATTCAAAATTAGTAGATGCATTATTCGACTGAGCTACAAACCTATTGAACAAACTCCTGACAAAAGCAAATAATTTGGATTCACTCAAATGCAAATTGAAAACTAACATTTTGGAATTCATTGGGGAAGAGGATGATGTTGCGGTAATGTCATGGGACCAGTAAACCAGAGGTCAAAGTTCTGGGGAGCTGATCGAATTCTCAAAGTCAATTATTAAATCTGGAATATGAAGTTAATTTCAGTAACAGTGACCATGAAACTGTGAAACTGGTTCACTTGTGTTCTCGAGGTGAGGAAATCCATCCTGAACTGAAATAAAAACAGAATATACTGGATAAACCCAGCAGGTCTGGCAGCATCTGTGGAGAGAGAAACACGGTTAATGTTTTTAGTCCATATGATCCTTCCACAGGACTGAAAAGAGATAGAAATGTAATTAATTATACACTTGGAGTGGGGGGTGGGGCAGAATGGAAAGTCAGCGATGGGTCAGAGTTGAGGAGAAATTAGCAAAGATGTCATGGACATGAAACAATGGTGTAATTAGGAAGTGAAGGGATAAATAGTGCAAAGATAGGAGAAGCGAGGTGAGTGCTCAGTGGGAGAAAACTGAACAAGGGACAGTGGCCATGTTGGGGGAGGGGAGGGCCTGGGTTGGGTTGGGACAAACCAGGGGAGCCAAATAATAGGAAACAAAAGGGGAGGTTCAAGATGGAGGGTAAGGTTCACAGTTTGCAGTTGTGTAACCAATGCCTAATTGGACATTGAGGTGTTATTCTTCCAGCTTGTGTTGAGCTTCACAGTGGCATTGCAGCAGACCAAGGACGGACATGGGGGCATGAGAACAAGATACTGAGTTGAAATGGCCATGACGGCAAGGTTGGGGTCATGCTTGTGGACAGAGTAATAATGTTCCACAAAGTGGTCACCCGGTCTGCGTTTAGTCTCCCCGATGTCGATGAGACCACATTGTAAGCAGTGAATACAGTCGACCAAATTGAAGGAATTACAAGTGAAATGCTTCACTTGAAAGGAGTGTTTGGAGCCTTAAACAGTGAAGAGGGAGGAGGTAAAGGAGCAGGAGGTACACCTTCTGTGATCACATGAGCAGATTCTGCAGGAAGAGCATAAAGGTTTGGGGTTGATGAAGGAGAAGACCAGGGTGTTGCGGAGCGAGTGGTCCCTGTGGCATGCTGTCCAGAAAGGGGGGGGGGGGGGGGGGGGGGGGGGTAGAGCGGGAACAATGTGTTTTGTGGTGGCAGCATGTTGGAGTTGGTGGAAATGGTGGAGGATGATCCTTTGAATGTGGAAATTGGTGGGGTGAAAAATGAGAACAAGAGGAACATTTATTGGTGACTCCAGACCCCAAGCAATATGGTTGGCCTTTTGCTGCCCTTTAAAATTTCCTCGCAAGGTACGCAGTACAAAGACAATTCGGGATGGGCAACAAATCCTTGCCAGTGATGCCCACATCTCATGTAAAAAAAGCCTGTGACTAATTTGAGATATGACATATGGTCAGTGTGGCATCCATCAAAGGTAATTTTGGACATATTATTTGCAAAGATCCCATCACTGGAGGTTTCCTGCGCCTTATGTCTTGGCCACACTAATTGATTATTATTAAGTTAATAATTCCATTATTGTATCATGTGATGAACAGGGTGGTAGAAGGTGAATTAGCTGAACCTTGGGTTTTTTTTGTCTCACGCTTCCAATGTCCCTAATTTGAGGGGAAAACATTTAAAGGAGAATGAATCCTTTAAAAAAAAACATCTTATCAGCTCACGTATCTCTTTTAAATTGGTGCCCTGTGACTGAATATCAGTTGCCACATCTGCAAAGCATATGAACAGGGCTGCTTGTGGAGATTTGGCTGCAGCGTTCCTGGAGGTGACCACGTTTATTCTCATCTCAGAATAGATGACAGTGCTGATCCCATAAGAGATGACATCATAAAGGCTGCAAGTGGACTTCACCACATGATGGAGCCAATGTGCAGGAGAATTGTGCCACGGTTTCTAGTTTTATCATGTCAAAGAACTTGTCGACTTTCTGGTGTTTTGCAATGTGATAGACATGCTCTCCATATCTGATTTCTCATCTGAAGCTGTCAGTCATTCTCTAACCAAATCCAGTGGTGTGCATATCCACATTCACCCAGTTCTGTATGAGGAAATGAGTGGCAGCTCCAGATCAACATGCGGAAACAGAAAAGTGATTTCACTGAGCGAGAGCTCAGTGACTGAGCCCAATGTTGACTGAATGTCAATCAAGCCTCTGCCTGATCTGAATAATCAACATACATGTGGTTTTCAAACATTTCCACTCACACCATCCATTTCTTGAAAAGGAAAGCCAGATTAAATCTTAAATTACGAAGACGTGAACATATTCCTTTTGTTTGCAGAGAACAGGTCCTTGCTTCTGAATGTATGTCACTTCGAGCAAGTGTAAATGAGCCACATTATGAGCTTGATTGTCAGTGTAGCTATTGATGCACTCAGTATTGTTCAACGAGTGTGGCCCAATTTTAGAATCACATCAAACAGACATTTTGCAAACATGGGCTGGTTGAGTATGGCCTGTAGTCTGCCTATTATGAAAAGCCATATTTTTTTTGTTGCACCTTTTGCACCTCTTCTGAATTATCAGGAAGCGTGGCTAGTCTGTTTCCTCCATGGCAGTGCCAAGGCCCATCAAAGTGGACTTGCCAACCAATCAGCACCCCATTTCTCCTGCTGTATTCATTGTTCTGATTGCTTGAAATTTGGCATTCTTGCACTTGTCCTGTTGAATGTAAGATGAAAACCTTTGAAAACATGTCTCTTTTTTCAGCAAAGTCCAAGTTTTGATCTTCGGTGACTGTATATATATTCCATAATACAATTGAATTCAAGGGACTATGGAAACTATCATATATATGTTAGGATTAGTCAATTGATGTAATGGAAGACATATGAATTTAAATAACATGGCTGTATAAACTGAGACATTTATTGCAGTGCTATATAAACAATAATATTGCAAGCAAGTGCGGCAAGTTCAGGTTAGTTAAGTATTCTTTGACAATATGCACACACTGACACAAGTAGATTGTAACTCATTTTGTTATTTTGACTACATTTGTGTTATCCATCACTAACAATCATGCAATATACAGGATTATCTATAGTTAACTATTACAGTTTTATATAATTTCAACAGCCCTATCTATTGGCTAAATTTGTTTTCATGCAATCAATATATTAAATAATCAAGAGTTAAGTAATTATTTTACCTCTGTATCACTTGAATCCACACTATTCTTTCTGAGGCGTTTGGTAGGTCCGCTTGTTGGTTCAGAGCTAGTTCCTTTCATTCCTTGGTTTGTGGGCCACATCTTTGCGTTTATATTTGTTTTGTTTTTGGTTAACTGCAGAAAATGATGCCCATTGTGCGCTTCAGGCAATTGTAGGTCCTGCTGCTGCCTTCCTCTCTTGTCCTTTGTTGAAAACGTACCATGGTGCTATTTGGGCATTTTGCCTTGCGATTCTGTAGCATATTGCTTTCTGCATGCCTGGAAATGTACCGTGAACTCAACCTCTACCTGCCTCAACAATATGCTTCATTCTCACCACGTGACTTTCTCAGCGCATTCTTGGCACAGGGCGCCAGCTAACAGGGTGACCAGAATTTCAAAAGTGAAAACCGGGACACCTTGAGGGAGTGTTCCTTCACAGCGTGAACAGGTTTCCCTTGGAAGCTCATCAGGTGCAGCAAGTGCTCTATATTTGTCATTGTACTACCAGAACAATTGAAGTGGCTGCGAATCGGTACATTTTCATCTTTTCAAAGTCCATGACCAACTCCTCAGAAAATATTTACATTTGAAGTGCGTGGTACTCTTGAACAAATGCCTCCCGGCATCCTGCCACGCATTTCTTGCCCACTTTACCCAAAATGCTTCCTATCTATTGCCCGGAAATGTAATATCATTAATCAGACTAAATTAATGCATAATCTGCACTGACAACAGAGGTAAACATCGCACACACCGCACCAACTACAAGGCAAAGTGACACACACACCACATCTACTCAAGGCAAAGTGACACACACACCACATCTACTCAAGGCAAAGTGACACACACACCACATCTACTCAAGGCAAAGTGACACACACACCACATCTACTCAAGGCAAAGTGACACACACCGCACCATCTACAAGGCAAAGTGACACACACACCGCATCTACTCAAGGCAAAGTGACACACACACCGCACCATCTACAAGGCAAAGTGACACACACACCGCATCTACTCAAGGCAAAGTGACACACACACCACATCTACTCAAGGCAAAGTGACGCACACACCACATCTACTCAAGGCAAAGTGATACACACACCACATCTACTCAAGGCAAAGTGATACACACACCACATCTACTCAAGGCAAAGTGACACACACACCACATCTACTCAAGGCAAAGTGATACACACACCACATCTACTCAAGGCAAAGTGACACACACACCGCATCTACTCAAGGCAAAGTGATACACACACCACATCTACTCAAGGCAAAGTGACACACACACCGCATCTACTCAAGGCAAAGTGATACACACACCACATCTACTCAAGGCAAAGTGACACACACACCGCACCAGCAAAAGCAACAGGCCGCTAGAACAGTGCCACCACAACTGGCTCTGTTGCTCAGCAGGGGTTTACTACAGGCCCCCCAACTGCCAGCTAGAGATAGAAGAGCAGATAGGTAGAGAGATTTTGGAAAGTGAAAAAGTAGCAGGGTTGTTGTGGGAGGGGATTTTAACTTACCCTATATTATCATAGAATTTATCATAGAATTTACAGTGCAGAAGGAGGCCATTTGGCCCATCGAGTCTGCACCGGCTCTTGGAAAGAGCACCCTACCCAAGGTCAACACCCCCACCCTATCCCCGTAACCCAGTAACCCCACCCAACACTAAGGGTAATTTTGAACACTAAGGGCAATTTATCATGGTCAATCCACCTAACCTGCACATCTTTGGACTGTGGGAGAAAACCGGAGCACCCGGAGGAAACCCACGCACACACGGGCAGGGTGCAGACTCCGCACAGACAGTGATCCAAGCTGGAATCAAATCTGGGAGCCTGGAGCTGTGAAGCAATTGTGCTGTCCACAATGCTACCGTGCTGCTCCAATATTGACTGGGACTCACTTAGTGCTAGGGGTTTGGATGGGCCAGAGTTTGTAAGGTGTATCCAGGAAGGTTTCTTGATGCAATATGAGGATAGTCCAACTATAGAAGGGCAGTACTGGATCTGGAATTGGGGAATGAGTCTGTACAGGTGGTTGAGGTTTCAGTAGGGGAACATTTTGGGAGTAGTGACCACAATTCCGTAGGTTTTAGGGTACTTTTGGATCGGGATGAGGGTAAAGGTGCTAAACTGGAGAAAGGCAAATTACATTAGACAGGAATTGAAGGATTTGGATTGGGTGCGGCTGTTGGTAGGTAAATCAACATTGGGCATGTGGGCGTCTTTGAGGTGACAGTTGATTAGGAATGAGGAATGTCATGTTCCTGAGAGAACTAAAGATAAGTGTGGAAGCCTTGGATAATGAGAGATAGTGCAAACCTTGTCAAAAAGAAAAAGGAGGCTTTTGTCCGGTCTAGAAGGGTGGGGATAGTCGAAACCCTTGAGCAGTATAAAAAAAGTACGAAGGTACTTAAGCAGGAAATTAGGAGGGCTAGGAGGAGTTCTGAAAGGTCTTTGGCAAGTAGGATTAAGGTGAATCCCAAAGCTTTTTATTCATATGTAAAAAGCAAGAGTGTGGCCAGGTAAAGGATTGGACCTGTTAAGGACAGTGGGGGAATCTATTTGTTGAGCCAGAGGTACTAAATGAGTACTTTGCATCAGTGTTCACCAAAGAAAAGGACTTTGTGCAAGATGATTCTTGGGTAGGGTGTGTGGATAGTCTGGGTCATGTTGACATCAAAAAAGAGGACATATTGGATATTTTAAAAGACATTAAGATTGATAAATCTCTTGAGCTGGATGGGATTTACCCCAGAAATCTGAGGGAAGCAAGGGAGGAAATTGCTGGGGCCTTGACTGGCATCTTTGTATCCTCATTGGCTACAGGTGAGATCCCTGAGGACTGGAAAATAACTAATGAGGTACGTACCATTGTTTAAGAAAGGTAGCAGGGATAATCCAGGAAACTATAGGCTGGTGAGCCTCACGTCAGTAGTAGGTAAATTATTGAGAGATTTCTGAGGGACAGGATTTATACGCATTTGGAAACAAATGGATTCATCAGCGATAGACAGCATGCTTTTGTGAAGGGCAGATCTAACTTGACTCACTAACTTGGTGGAGGTTTTTTGAGGAGGTGACAAAGATGATTGATGAGGTGGATGTTGTTTACATGGACTTCAGTAAAGTCTTTGACAAGGTGCCTCAAGGCAGACTGGTGCAAAAGGTGAAGTCACATGGGATCAGAGGTGAGGTGGCAAGATGGATACAGAACTGGCTCAGTCACAGAAGGCAGAAGGTGGCAGTAGAAGAGTGTTTTTCTGAATGGGAGGTTCCTGGTGTTCCACAGGGATCGGTGCTGGTGCCTCTGTTGTTTGTAGGATACATAGAACATAGAACAGTACAGCACAGAACAGGCCCTTCGGCCCTCGATGTTGTGGCGAGCAATGATCACCCTACTTAAACCCACGTAACCCGTATACCCGTAACCCAACAATCCCCCCATTAACCTTACACTACGGGCAATTTAGCATGGCCAATCCACCTAACCCGCACATCTTTGGACTGTGGGAGGAAACCGGAGCACCCGGAGGAAACCCACGCACACACGGGAAGGACGTGCAGACTCCACACAGACAGTGACCCAGCCGGGAATCGAACCTGGGACCCTGGAGCTGTGAAGCATTGATGCTAACCACCATGCTACCGTGAGGCCCCAAACAATTTGGAGAAAAGTGGCAGACACACCGCACCAACTACAAGGCAAAGTGACACACACATCATACCAACCACAAGGCAAACTGACACACACATCTGTGCAGGCAGCTTGGTAACATAGTGGTTAGCACAGTTGCTTCACAGCTCCAGGGTCCCAGGTTCGATTCCCCGCTGGGTCACTGCACGCAGTCTGCACGTTCTCCCCGTGTCGACCTGAGTTTCCTCCAGGTGCTCTGGTTTCCTCCCACACTCCAAAGATGTGCACGTTAGGTGGATTGGCCATGTTAAAATTGCCCTCCATGCCCAAAAAGGTTAGTGGGATTACTGGGTTACGAGGTAGGTTAGAAGTGTCACCTTAAATGGGGTGCTCTTTCCAAGGGTCAGTGCAGACTCGATGGGCCGAATGTCCTCCTGCTGCACTGTAAATTCTATGCTTCTATGGTACATCATACCAAGTACAAGGCAAAGTGACACACACACTGCGCCAACTACAAGGCAAAGTGACACCCAGCTCACCAACTGCAGGGTAAAGCATCAGAGATGCTGCACCAGTGGCAGGAAAAGAACATGAAATCTGCACTGACTGCAAGTTGGATACGAACCTTGCTCACCGCTGAGTAAAGTGTATAAATTGCACAAGCAGATGGGTAAAGTGGACACACACTGTGCTTACTACTGGGTGAAGTGCATCCAAACTGCACAGACAACTGGATAAAGTGGACATAAACTGCACTGACAGCTGGATAAAGTGGATATAGGCTGCGCTGACTGCTGGGTAAAGGGGACATAGACTGCACTGACTGCTGAGTAAAGTGGACATAGAGTAAAATGGACGTTCATTGGAGACCGAATGGTCACATGATGATGTGGCTGCTAAGAGTTCATGTGGTGGAAGCTTGGGAGTTTTTCCAGGAACACAGGAAGTCTACAAGTATGGAGTAACTGCTCAGTTAAAGAATAAAGTATTGCTGTTACAAGTCCTTGGTCTCTAGTCTTTGGGAACCCATCACTTTTTCATGGTTCCAGGAGTGGCAGTATGGCACAAGGACTTCACCGGATTGACCTTCTTGAATTTGATCATAATATTGCAGACAAGGGGGGCAAATTTGAAAAGGAGTGGCATATACAGTTTGGTGCCAGATTATCGGAAAAATCAAAAAAGGTGCAAGCTTATACCTTACTAGAGTTAGTAGTATCGGGAAGTTTGAGTTTTTCGTGTTTCAAATGGGGCAGTCGAACAATGGCCCGAAAAAAATTCATCTAATGTTTGAGAACATTTGCTCAACGGCATGTGTTGTACTCAACAGGCGGGATTTTCCGCTCTCTCCCGCCCGCAGCATGTTTTCTGGAAGCTGGGCAGCATGATGGCGCAGTGGTTAGCATTGCTGCCTCACAGCGCCGAAGTCCCAGGTTCGATCCGGCTCTGGGTCACTGTCCGTGTGGAGTTCGCACATTCTCCCCATGTTTGCGTGGGTTTTGCCCCCACAATCCAAAAGATATGCAGGGTAGGTGGATTGGACATGCTAAATTGCCCCTTAATTGGAAAAAATTAATTGGGTGCACTAAATTTTTTTTTAAACGTTTTCCGGAAGCAGACGTAGCCCTCCATTTGCCAGTCTTCCAGTCCCACTGCTTTTCGATGGGCTTTCCTGTTGTTTGCACCCTCTGCCGCCGAGGAATCCGCAATGAGGTGTGTAGAACATAGAACAGACAGCGCGGAAGGAGGCCATTCGGCCCATCAAGTCTGCACCGACCCACTTAAGCCCTCACTGTCACCCTATCCTGTAACCCAATAACCCCTCCTAACCTTTTTGGTCACTAAGGGCAATTTATCCTGGTCAATCCGCCTAACCTGCCCGTCTTTGGACTGTGGGAGGAAACCAGAGCTCTCGGAGGAAACCCAGGCAGACAAGGGGAGAACGTGCAGACTCCTCACAGACAGTGACCCAGCGGGGAATCGAACCTGGGACCCTGCCGCTGTGAAACCACAGTGCTAGCCACTTGTGCTTCTGTGCTGCCCGTAGTCTCAGTTGGCGGGACTGGAAAATCCCACCCTACAAATCAAAGATCTGACGAATTAATACAATCATACCCGGCAACTTTGAAAATGGTAGCAAAGAAATGTGCATTTGGCATGCTTACTGATGAGTTAGTCAGGAATCAAATGGTCTGTGGGTTCTACAGTGATCTTGTCCCCAAGCTGCTGATGCGAGAGAACAATTTAACACTACAAACAGCCATTAGCATCTGCAACCGAAACAAACAGTCTGAGAAAATCAGCAAGGAGTTTTGGCAGGAAGCTGATGTTTTTGCGGTACAGTACTCATCCTGTCCCAACTGTAATGGTCATCAGTCTCAGAACAGAACAGCATGTTTGCATATGGAAAGCGCTGCAACAAATGTGGAAAGTGGAATCATTCTGCAAAATGCTGCCAATCAAAATCGCAGCACTTTTCTTTTGACAAGAGTCAAATTGCAGCTGGTCAATTCTCCAACCTTAGGAGTGTCAGCAAAGTGAAAGAACAACCAAACCAGTGAGCCTCCAATGACACTTTATTGTGAGAGTGTCAACACTGTCACAGGAAAGGGTAAGGTCACCACCCTGAACACGATTTGCCACAATGCAAAACTGAAGGTAAAGATACACGCTGGTGCAAAATGAAATGTATTGTCCAGTCAAATGCGACGGGAACTAGAACCATGTGTAGTACTGAATCCGAATACCCAGATGGACTTTGTGGCCTTTTGCGGTCAAACCATCTGCATGGAATGTGTGGTCACTCTCCATTGCACACAGGGCTGATTTAAGTTTCATATGATCAACCAGAACGTAAGGTCACTGCTAGGTCTTTGGGACAGTATCACACTGGGGTTCATCTAATTTGGTCCAGAGGTCCATGTTCTGCAACCCCAGGCCCCAGAAATGTGATAGTACAAAGACCCCTTCAACTGTGGTGTCATCGGTAAGCTACCAAAAATATACCGCATGAGATGAGCTGACTCGGTACCACCAACAGATTTTGCTGCAAGAAGTGTACAATAGGCATGAAGCAAAAAGTAGTCAATGAGCTGGATCGGATGATGGGTGTTATAGCTCCCGTAGATGAGGCAGAATGGGTTTTAGCAATGGTTTTAGTCAAGAAATATAGCACGGTGAGGATATACCCAGTGCACTTAAACAAGGTACTGCTCAGACCTCATCACCCTATGAAGACAGCGGTACAGGTGATTGCAGACATACCTAACACCAAGGATTTCAGCACCCCGGATGAAAATACCAGTACCTGAGGAATCTTTGAAGCTTACAACAGTCATGTCACCAGCAGGCAGACATTGTTTTCTTTGTATGCCCTGTAGGATCGCCACTGGCAACGAGGGCCTGCAACCCAGTACATGGATCAACGCTTTGCAGGTCAGCCCTGTGAAATCATCATCAATTAAATCCTGGTTTGTGGTCGCAAGACCATGATGCCCCTCTTTGTCTCATCCACAACAGAATCAGGACCGTACAGCTGAAGTTTAACCCTGCTAAATGCAGAATCAGGGTCAGACAGGTTCCTTATGTAGGGGTCACTTACTCATATGAAATGAAGTTACTGTGAAAAGCCCCTAGTTGCCACATTCCGGCGCCTGTTCAGGGAGGCTGGTACGGGAATTGAACCGTGCTGCTGGCCTGCCTTGGTCTGCTTTAAAAGCCAGTGATTTAACCCAGTGTGCTAAACCAGCCCCTAATAATAGTCAATGGCATGAAGCCAGATCCAGACAGGACGGTGGTTACATGACGAATGGCCATCCCCGTGGGCAAACATTACAGTGCTTTATAGAGTTCAAAGTTTATTCCTTGCTCCAGTGAGGTCACTGGACCTCTTCATCAGCTCCTCCACCAGGATGTTGAATGGTGCTGACAGGAGTACTACTGCTGTGTTCAACAGACTCAAGGGTGCAATCTCAGCCCCCCAGTGCTTCAATACTTTAACGTTCGAGTACCTGTACTTATATCAGCAGGCACCTCGCAGCACTGACTTGGCCAGTCTGCTTTCAGAATGGCACACTAATAGCCTTTGCATCGAAGGCCCTCAGTGACACTGAGACTCATTGTGCACAGACCAAAATGGATTGCCTCGCTCTAGCCATCATCTGTCAGAAATTTCATGACTTCATATATGGTCTTTCTGCATTGTTGAATCTGATGATCAGCCACTCATAACAACCCTAAAAATTCCTCTTCACTCTGCATCTGCATGGCTGCAGTGCAGGGTGCTAAACTGCAACGTTACAATCTCAGCATCGTCTACACATATGGTAAGGAGCTGTACTTGGCTGATACCCTTTCAAGGGCCCTCCTGTCCACTACAGACTAGGCAGATCAAAAGGAAGACTGACATCATGACAATAGAGGTGTTGTCCTTTCGTAGAATCCAGCGACTCAAAGATGTCCTACAGGCGGACATCGCATGCCAGCAACTGCACAACATCATCATTGGGGACTGGTCTGAGACCTCTAGGGAGCTTCGCCATGAGCTCCACCAATTCTTCATCTTCAGAGATGAACTAAAATTCCAGGAAGGACCGGAGATCCATGTCTCACCCAATGTAAATAGTTATGCATTATTATTCTGTTCAATCTGTATGTTATAATGTGGTTTCTACACAATTAATCTTCGCGTACATTGTTACATCTCAGTAACACCAGTTGCTACAAATTCAACGGGGAAAATGTCGACTGAGTGGTCACATGATGATGTGGTTACTTAGCAGCACGTGTGATGGAAAGTGGGAGTTCTCCCTGGAGAGTGGGAAGAACACTAGCATGCAGTAGTTGCTAAGTTAGTGAATAAAGTATTGTTTGTCTTAGGTCACCAGTCTTTGGCACAAACTGCACTGGCTGCTGGGTCAAGTGGACACAAACTGCACTGGCTGCTGGGTGAAGACACAAACTGCACTGGCTGCTGGGTCAAGTGGACACAAACTGCACTGGCTGCTGGGTGAAGACACAAACTGCACTGGCTGCTGGGTAAAGTGGACACAAACTGCACTGGTTGCTGGGTAAAGTGGACACAAACCACTTTCACAGCAGGTTAAAGCAGCAGATATAGCATGCATGCGCAAATCTAAATTCAGTTCAAACTCCTGCTGTTGTTGCAAAAAAAAAATGAAAAAGCCGAAAATCATTTTGAGGAAATGTTCAGGACACCAGGGTGTTCAATGAAAAATGGAGAATTATGCCGACAAAACCGGGACCTCTGCCCACCATACTTCACTGTGGATGCAATATTGAGTATTCTGGTGCTCATCTTCCACTGGCCAATATGCTCCAAAGGTAGTACCTCAGCTGTTGATATGTAGACCTGAAGTAGAAAACACTTATCATGAAGCGACTTGTTTTATTTTTGAATCTCTCCTTTGCGAAGAAGAGATTCATCTTCTTTAAAGTGTCAGCTTGACGTGGTGGCATTCTCACCTCTGTGTCAGAAAGCTGTCGGATCACACGACAATGGAGATAAAACCTACTGCATGAGATATAAAACCAAGACCTGTTTCCATTCAGCTGGCCAGAAAAGTTCAAAAACAATGCATGGGGAGATCTGATATGCTGACCAACATTTATCCCTCGATTTATGTCACTAACAAAGATCACCTTGCCACTCATTCCATCCCAAGCAACTGGACAGAAGTAGAGTAGAGTAGAGTTTGTTTATTGGGAATATGTTTATTGGGCTTTAAGATGTGCTGGGGATATGACAGAGACCATAGAAATTTTCTGATTTCGTCCTGGAAATGCATACTCTTTTTTTGCCGCCCACTCTTCTTCCTTTATTATTATCCTCTCCTTTCAAACTGAAGGACAACAAACATAATTGTGAACGATGTGTGTGAGAAAAGTGAATAATAGGACCTATTTGCCACTTCAAAATGTGCTGTAGGTTGCAAAGCTCTTCTAGTTAATGAAAATCGTTACTGAAATAAAACAAAACATTTTCTCTGAAAATGGAAGCATATTGCTGCGGATGCTGGACATCTGAAGGTGCCGGTAAAGCTCAGCAGGTCAGGAAGCACCTGTAGAAGTAGAAACAGAAGAAGGAGAGTCACAGGGACTCAAAATGTTCTAACCAAAATAAAACAGAGCCTGTTCTGGCGGGATTAGTGGGATCGTTGCTGGGAATGACCCCATGATCTAACGACACTCTGTCTTGTTTTCCTGCCCCAGTGGCGAACATTCCCTGATCCCGAACTTAGTGTAAGAGATCGGGATGCCACTTTTAAATGGTGCCCCGATCTCTCAACCTCCAACCCCCCAACACAACCCCCAGACACTACCCCGAATGCCCCATGTCACCTGTTGGAAGCCCTCGGAGCACTTCCGCACCCCACCTCATACAGGGAGAGCATCCCTGGGCCCCATCCCAGCAGTACCACCCTGCCCGTAGGCCAAGCAGCTGCGGGACTATTGTCAATTCTGCGTGGCCCCCATTTGTAGGGACCAGTACAGAATGGCATCCAGCTGGAGTCTCCTCGGTGAGGCCAATAAATGCCGAGTGGCCAATCGATCCGGCATCAGCCTGGCTAAGTGGGTTCTTGAACTCACTTAGCCGTGCAAGACTGGGTGCCACCCAGATACCATAACGGTCATCGGGAATGCCGGGGGAATCTACCGGGATCCGCCGGCCGCATAGTGCCCTGATTCCAGCTGGGCACGGCCGGTAGATCGCGTCCGTTAACTGTGTTTCTCCCTGCGCATATGAGCCAGAACTGCTGAGATTTTCCCAGCGTTTTCTGTTTTCAAAACATGTTCCACAGACAAAAGCAGTCTCCACTTTTTCACATTAGGCTTCAGAAACAAAAGTAAACATGTTGTAAAAAACTGACAGTTCAAGTTGTAAGAGTGGATACTGCTACCTGACAACTCGCTTTTATAGCATAGGGGTTAGCACTGCTGCATCACTTCCTGTGGTTACTGAAGATAAAGTATGAGTTAAGGGGCTCAGCAAGGGGATTTTGAGAAAAGGTGGGGGATATTTGTTACCGTGTTTGAGGAATTGTTCGTCGTGGGGGGGGGGGGGGGGAGGAGGAGCGGAGGGAGGGTGAAAAAGGAGGAAAATCTGTACAGAATGTAAAGTCGATTGTTAGGAAGTATGTTTCCTGGAGTGTTTATTTGCTGTAACCTGCTTTGATGATTATACATGTTTGTAATAAAATACATTTTTGAAAAAAAAACACTGCTGTATCACTGCACCAGGGTCCAAGGTTCGATTGCCCCTTGGGTCACTGTCTGTGCGGAGTCTGCACCTTCTCCCTGTGTCTGTGTGGGTTTCCTCCGGGTGCTCTGGTTTCCTCCCACAAGTCCCGAAGGACACGTTTGTTCGGTGAATTGGGCATTCCGAATTCTCCCTCTGTGTACCCGAACAGGCACCAGAATGTGGCGACTAGGGGCTTTTCACAGTAACATAATTACAGTGTTAATGTAAGCCTACTTGTGGCAATATTAAAGATTATTATTTTGTAGATGGCCCATTTACCCTTTCCCTGTATTTGTTGTATAGTTGCTCTAGTTACTCCTCCCCCTCACTTTTTTTAAGGATATGTTTTTCAAATTCATTCATGGGCTGTGGCCGTCACTGAGCTAGGCTAGCACTTATTGCCCATCCATAGTTGCTCTTTTGGAGGTAGTGGTGAGCGGCCTTCCTGAATCTCTGCTGTCCATGTGATGTAAGTACACCCACAGTACCTTGAGGGAAGAATTTCCAGTGTTTTGACCCAGGGACAGTGAAGGAACGATGATGTATTTCCAAGTCAGGATCATGTGTGCCTTGGGGAGGAACCTGCAAGTTCTGGCATTCCCATGTATCTGCTGCCCATGTCCTTCTGGATGGCAGCGGTCGTGGATTTGGAAGGTATTGCCTAAGGAGCCTTGGTGAGTTCATGCAATGCATCTTGTATGCGGTTGTTAAAACTGGAATATATTTGCCTATGCTTCAAAGATGCCAGAATTTTATAGATAAATGAGGGGAAATATAAGAAAGTTTGCAGTTGACACAAAGCCATGTCATTGACTGTGAGAAAGCAAGCTGTAAAAGGAGATCAATGCACTGGTCAAATAGGTGGATAAGTGGCATATAGAATTCAATCTGGAGAATTAGGAGGTCATGCATTAGGGGCGGGCAACTGAGGCAAAGGATGACACACTAAATGATAGGATTCTGAGAAATGTAGAGAAACAAAGGGACCTTGGAGTGATTGTCGAAAAATTCCTGACGTTAGCAGGTAGACAAGAAAGCAAACGGGATATTCTCCGAGAGTTTTAAAGCAGGAAGCTTGTTCTGGGTCTGTATAAAACACCAGTTATATTGCAGCGAGTGTATTATACAGTTCTGACCACTGCATTACCGGAAGGATGTAGTACATGAGAATATGGAAGAGATTTATGAAAATGTTGCCAGGAATAGAGAATGTTAGTTGTGAGCAAAGATTGGATAAGGTGGGTTTGTTCTCTTTGGGACAGAGAATTGGGGTGTTTAAAATGATGATGGGCTGAGATAAAGTGAATAAGAAGGACTTATTTCCATTTGCAGTGGGGCAGAGTTTTGAAGCCATTGGTTGAAGGATGAGAGGGGAGTTGAGGATAATTTATTTTTCACACTGAGGGTGTCGGGGGTGTGAAACAGATTGCCTGTAATGGTTATACAGAAAGAAGCCCCCCAAGCATCTGAAAATCGTTTCATATATACTTGCGATGGAGTAATCTGCAAGGCTATGGTCATGAGCTGGGAGGTGGGATTAGATTGGATAGCTGTTCTTTGGCCAACACCAACTACAGTGGGCTGTACGGTCACATTCTGTGCCAGGAATCGTTCTATGTTTCTACAAATGATCAGCGATAATAATCCACATGACGAGTTCAGATGCTGTCATTAACCAAACTGAATCATCCGAACGAAGAGATTGCATTGCAGCCTGTAACACTTGATCCAAACCAATGGTTATTCATATGTACAATTTGAATTGGAAAATTTGCATTTAAATCAAACATTTCTGTTGTGGATCTTTTGAGATTGAAATCAGTTGCAGTGACATGTGATCAGAATGACAATGCAGCAACTTTTGTGATGCCGTCACCTGATAGAGAAGATAATATATTAAACTTCATGATGAAGGCAGTCACACGACAGAAGTGATCACTCGAGCTTTTGTGATGCAGGTGATCACATGAGAGGAATGACAATCAATCCCACAACCAACGGATCAGATCTAAGCTTTGCATTACTGCCACATCTAGACATGTGTGGTGGTGGGCAATTAAACAAATCACTGGAGGAGGAGGCACCACACATATCCCCATCCTCAATGATCGGAAAGCCCAGCATACCTGTATAAAACATAAGGCTGAAGCATTTGCAACCACCTTCAGCCAGAAGTGCTAAGTGGATGATCCATCTTGGCCTCCTCCAGAGGTTCCCAGCATCACAGATGCCCGTCTTCCATTCTACACCAAGTTCGATTCACTCCACATGATATCAAAAGCAGCTGAAGGAACTGGATACTGCAAAGGCTTATGTTCCTTGTAAATATTTTGTTAATAGTGCCCCAGAACTAGCCATGCCCCTAGCCAAGCTGTTCCAGTACAGATACAACACTGGCATCACGTGGAAAATTGTCCAGCTTTGAGCTTACCCACAAAAAGCAGAACAAATCCAACCCGGCCAGTTACCAGCCCATCAGCCCCTACTCTTAGTCATCAGTAAAGTGAGTGAAGAGGCTGTCAACAGTACTATCAAGCAGCATTGACTCAAATAACCTGTTCACCAATGCTCAGTTTGGGTACCACCAAGGCCACTCAACTACTGACCCCATTATAGTCTTGATCAAACATGGACAGACAAACTAAACTCAAGGGATGAAGTGAGAGTGAATGCCATTGACATCAAGACAGTATTTGACCATGTGTGGGGCTCGAGAAAACTGGAGTCAATGGGAATCAGGAGGAAAACCTGCCATTGAAGTCATACTTGGCAGAAAGGAATATAGTTGGGAATGTTGGTGGTCAATCACCTTCGACCTGGAATTACTGCAGGCATTCCTTAGAACATAGAACATAGAACAGTACAGCACAGAACAGGCCCTTCAGCCCTCGATGTTGTGCCGAGCAATGATCACCCTACTCAAACCCACGTATCCACGCTATACCCGTAACCCAACAACCCCCCCCCCCCCCCCTAACCTTAATTTTTAGGACACTACGGGCAATTTAGCATGGACAATCCACCTAACCCGCACATTTTTGGACTGTGGGAGGAAACCGGAGCACCCGGAGGAAACCCACGCACACACGGGGAGGACGTGCAGACTCCGCACAGACAGTGACCCAGCCGGGAACCGAACCTGGGACCCTGGAGCTGTGAAGCATTTATGCTAACCACCATGCTACCGTGCTGCCCCTAGGGCAGTGTCCTAGACTGTTGGGACACTATCTTCAGCTGATGAACAATGGCCTTCCTTCTATCATAAGATCAGAAGTGGGGATGTTTTTGTTCAAACTGATTCGCAACTCCTCAGATACTGAAGCAATAAATGTCCATGTGCAGCAAGTCCTGGACAATATTCAGACTTGGAATGATGAGTGACAAGGGACATTTGCTCCACACAAGTGGCAGGCAATGACCATCTCCAACGAGAGAGAATCTAACTATCTCCACTTGACATTCAACGACATTATCATCGCTGAATCCCCCCACATCAACATCCTTGGGATAGCCATTGGCCAGAAATTGAACTGGACCAGCCATATAAATACCGTGGCTACAAGAATAGGTCAGAGGCTGGAAATTCTGTGTAGAGTATCTCACCTGCTGACTCCCCAAACCTTGTTGACAAGCTATTTGATTGGCACCCATCCACCACCTTCAACACACTCCTTCAAACACGATGTACTGTAGCTGCAGTGTGTACCATCTACAAGATGCACTGCAGCAACTAACAAAAACTCATTTGACAGCACCTCCCAACCCAACAACCTCTGTCAGCTGGAAGCACAAGGACAGTGGATGCGTGGGAACACCACCATCTTCAAATTCCCCTTTAAGCCAAACACCAACCTGACTTGGAAATATAATCACCGCTCCTTCATGTCGCTGGGTCAAAACAGCACTGTGGGTCTACCTACACCACATGGGTTGTAGCTGTTCAAAAAAAGCAGCTTGTCACCACCTTTTCAAGAGCAATGAGGGAAGGAAAATAAAGGCTGGCTTATAGCCAATGATATCCATATTCCATGAACGAATAAATAAAAACACAGCCTTTATGTTACAGGCAATTGATGTCACACGGAACTGATAATGGACAACCTTTGTGACAGAGAGTCATGCAACAGAAGTAACATTGGGTCATTATACATTGTCAGAACGACATGACTGAAACTACTTTGAGGCTGCCTATATGGTACAGACAGTCACTAAACAAATATAACAGTGAGATTTGTGATGCAGAATTAATTTGGAATAGCCTTAATGAACCAAACAAACACAGTCATATGGTTGAATTTAATGCTCCCAATGTGGGCACTGCCCACCAGTTAAAAAGCTGGTGGGGAAACCCGCAACTCCCCATGGGGAGTCCCAACCAAATTATTTACCTCCCAGGCCAATGAGTAATGAGATGCCAACACATTTCCTTTGCTGGCAGCGCCACCAGGAGTAGTGGCCACTGTTGGTAGTGCAGCATGGACTTCAACAGGAATTGTCGCTGGATCCCTGGACTGAGGTGAGGGACGGGATGAGAGAGGTTGCGAGGGGGGAGGTTGTGGGAAAGAGGGACAGGGAGGGGGGTGACTTTCAGCGGCATGTCAATGGCAGGCACCACTTCTCTGCTTTCACTACCTTTATGCAAATTCCAGGTCAAGGCTCGCTATATAGAACATAGAACATAGAACAGTACAGCACAGAACAGGCCCTTCGGCCCTCAATGTTGTGCCGAGCCATGATCACCCTACACAACCCACGTATCCACCCTATACCCGTAACCCAACAACCCCCCCCCCCCCCCTAACCTTACTTTTATTAGGACACTACGGGCAATTTACTACCCGCACAATTTAGCATGGCCAATCCACCTAACCCGCACATCTTTGGACTGTGGGAGGAAACCGGAGCACCCGGAGGAAACCCACGCACACAGGGGGAGGACGTGCAGACTCCACACAGACAGTGACCCAGCCTGGAATCGAACCTGGGACTCTGGAGCTGTGAAGCATTTATGCTAACCACCATGCTACCCTGCTGCCCCCCTGCATGAACTTATAAATAAGTTCAACCTGGCTCACCCCCATCCCCCGCTTTTCTTCCACAGAACATTTAAATCTGTGTCCCTTCGTCCTTGGACAATCAACTAATGAGAACAGTTTTTCTTTGTCTATTTTATCTAAACCTGTCAATTTAATATACCACTATCAAATCTTCCCTCACCAACTTAACCTTGTGGCTAAAACCCCTGATTCCTGAAACCATTCTTTTCCACATCTCTTCAGGGACCATTGCATCCTTCCCAAAAGTGCAGTGATCAGAATTGGATGCAGCACAGCACTCTAACTGCGATGTAACCAGAGTTTTATAAAGGTTCAACATAGCATCTAAGCTTTTGTACCTCAAGCCCAAGATCCCTCATACTAACTGCTCACTAAGTATGTCCTAGCACTTTCAAAGATCTATGCACATGAACCCCAGGTTGCTGTATGCTTTTGCGAACTGAGCTCTTTGGTTTATATTGTCTTTTCTTATATCTCCTGCCAAAGTGCATCGCCTCAGCCTTCTCTGTATTAAATTCCAACTATTTTCCCATTCTCTGAGGCTCTCTATGCCCTGTTGCAAATGATTGGAGTCATCCTCACTGTCAGCCACAGCCACAGGTTTGCAACCATCATAAAAATTTGAACCTTACTTTGTATTCCTGATGCACGATCAATTACACAAAGACGAGAGTTGGATGCAATTGAGGCTTTATTACAGTAAGATGTGTGGCCTCCTACAGCAGCTGGCGAAGTGGCTGCTGCACTGGGAGCACACATATTTATACTCCGCCTACTGGGTGGAGCCAGCAGGCAGGGAACTACCCCCGTACCTGTAGTACAGGGCCTGACCACAAAACACCGACACCGACATCCTCTATATACAATATATACATCAGTGGTGACTACTACAATTCCAATGACCAAGTCATTTGCATATAGCAAAAATGGCACTGGTCTGAGCACTTACTCCGGGCACACCGCTGTCTAGAACCTCCAGTCTTAAAAACAACCATTTAGAAGGACTCACTCTTTTCTGTCCTGAAACCATTTTCTTTATACAAGCTGACATTGGCCCACCAATTCCATGAGCATCAATTTTGTTAACCAGCCTTTTATGTGGAATGGATACAGCAGCCTTTGTATATCAGGCATACCTGACACAAATAACAATGTTATAACATTTCTAAATCATTCAGCTATGTGGACAACACTAGGTAAAGGTAAAGTTGCCATAGTTCCAGATGACCATAGGCTGTTTTCCCCTTTGACGGGGAGAGCTAACTGGTGGTTGTTTAACCTGAGGATTACCACCCCTCAGGTGAGGGGCAGGGTTGAGAAGCCTTCATGAATAACCTCAGCTGGTACAGGAATTGAACCCATGCTGCCGGCCTTGCTCTGCATCACAAACCCGTGGTCTAGCCCATTAAGCTAAACCAGACCGCAATACCGGACAACACTAGGCCTGTGATTAGGTAAAAAGAATAAGAAGTAACACACTTAGGTAATGGAGGTAGTCACATGGGCGCAATAATAGCCTTTGTGATGCTAGCAGTCTGTGGCATGTGGTGTATCTGAGATGCTCCAAAAGAAGTTGAAGAACAGTCATTGTGCTCAACAAGTGATGAGGCACACAAAAAAAGGAATTGAAAATCGCTTATTGTCACAAGTAGGCTTCAAATAAAGTTACTGTGAAAAGCCCCTAGTCGCCACATTCCGGTGCCTGTTCAGGGAAGCTGGTACAGGAATTGAACCGTGCTTATGGCCTGCGGTGGTCTTCTTTAAAAGCCAGCAATTTAGCCCTGTGCTTGGGCTTCCTTTATAAAAGATGTTCAGTTTTACCTGCAGTATTTATCTGTGATGTAGGAGTATGAATGTTCATGGTCACCATGAAAATGAAACAACAGGCCCACCATAAGAACAAAGGCTTGCTTCGCAATTTTGTTTTGTATGCAGAGGAATGTAAAATGACCTCAGAATTTTCAGGGGCTGTTATATGATCAGAAATGTTGTGATTTGGTTTGCTTTATTCAGGTTGCACGTCTCCGATTTTATTTTGGTGAATATTATTTTGGAACTCTCATTTGCATAATGTAATCTGCCGTGGGAATTCAACGTGGCCAATTCCCAGAATGCTATGGCGAGGTAGGAAAAATGGAGACTTTTCACAACATGTAGCAAGAGCATTTCAAAGTTTGCTCCAAAGATTATTTTTGAACTGAACGCTCCTGCAGTAATGTTCCAGGTCATGCTCTGGAAGGCTTTGCTCTGGCACTGAAAACATTCGTTCTTTTACTGCATGCACTAAAATCAGGGAGATGGAAACCTAAACTCGCTTTGTGACAGGTTAGTACAACATGAAATGAAATGAAAATCGCTTATTGTCACAAGTAGGCTTCAAATGAAGTTACTGTGAAAAGCCCCTAGTCGCCATATTCCAGCGCCTGTTCGGGGAGGCTGTTACAGGAATTGAACCGTGCTGCTGGCCTGCTTTGATCTGCTTTCAAAGCCAGCAAGTTAGCCCTGTGCTAAACAGCTCCTGACATGCAGTTGTTGGGGCTGTGCCTGTCGATGATTTCTAAAACTAATCCCTATTAACAGGATTTTAATCACAAAGAAAAAATTCTGGAGCGAGATGAAAGCAAATTCTGCATTTGCAGTAACAAAGGAACAAAATAAACTGATGTGGTTATACAATTACAATAAATGATTTGTGCAATAAATGAGAGAACCAAGGAATATGGGAATTGATCAGGAAAGCATTGTTAAGATGGAGAATGGCCACCATTCAAGATCGCAAGAAACTTCAGAGAGTCGTGAGCACACCCCAGTCCATCACACGAACCTGTCTCCCATCCATTGACTCCATCTACACCTCCCGCTGCCTGGGGAAAGCTGGAAGCATAATCAAAGACCCCTCCCACCCACTCTTCCAACTTCTTCTATCGGGCAGGAGATACAAAAGTTTGAGAACATGCACGAACAGACTCAAAAACAGCTTCTTCCCCGCTGTTACCAGACTCCTAAACGACTCTCTTATGGACTGATCTCATTAACACTACACCCCTGTATGCTTCACCCAATGCTGGTGTTTGCTTTTATTTCTTTTTTTTCATGTACTTAATGATCTGTTGAGCTGTAAACCTTTTCACTGTACCTTGGGCAGCATGGTGGTAAAGTGGTTAGCACAGTTGCTTCACAGCTCCAGGGTCCCAGGTTCAATCCCAGCATGGGTTACTGTCTGTGCGGAGTCTCCACGTTCTACCTGTGTCTGCGTGGATTTCCACCGGGTGCTCTGGTTTCCTCCCACAGTCCAGGTTAGGTGGATTGGCCATAATATATTGCCCTTAGTGTCCAAAAAACATTGGGTGGGATTACAGGGTAAAGGGATGGGGTGGAGGCGTGTTCTGAAGTGGGGTTCTCTTTCAAGGGGCTGGTGCAGACTCGATGGGCCGAATGGCCTCGTTCTGTATTGTAAATTTTATGATTCTATGGTACACGTTACAATAAACAAATCCAAATCCATTCTTATTGAATGATCGAGCAGGCTCTCAAGGCTGAATGCCTCCTAATGCTAATGTTCTTATGATTCTGTCTTGTTCAGGGATAACATTGTGCATTGAATGTAATGTCCTGCTGATATGATCAACTGTACGGCATGCTATCTCTAAACTCAGAGATTAGGAAGATTAGGAGAATTGTGGGCTTTCAGCCATATAAGAAAGCAATTGAGAGGTAAACCTATAGAGGTGTTAGTAAGCGGTATGAGAAAGGTAGATCTGTAGAATTTGTTGCCGAAATTGGAGAAAGAAACACCGGTTGCCATTCATCAGATGAAAAATTGAGATTCATATTGGACACTTCTTCTATACAGCTAATGATCTACATGTGAAATGAACCGGTAGGTGGACATGTGGAGTTAGAAGTTCTGAAATTATTTTTATTTATTTTATTTATTCATTCATACAATATGGTGTCACTGGCTAGGGATAGGCTATCATTTAGTACCCATCCTTAATTTTCCTTGAGAAGGTGATGGTGAACTGCCTTCTTGAACTCCTGCAGTTCGTGTGGTTGAGTACACACACAGGGAAGAGAGTTCCAGGATTTTCACCCAGCGACAGTGATCTAGTTTCAAGTCAGGATGGTGAGTAGCTTGGAGGGGAATTTGTAGGCAGTGTGTTCCAG